>NC_134357.1:320639669-320652099 GCF_048569485.1 Anomaloglossus baeobatrachus
AACACAACTGCACACAGACCGGATTTGCAAAAGCTATAGTTGGTATGGGAAGACAGGCTCCACCATGTTAAAAAGGTGGGAGTAACTTTGATAGGTCTGTCGCAACATATGATCCAAGGGGTAGTCAGCAGGCTAGTAGATATTAACTGCTGTAAGCCTAATGAGCACACAGCTGGTTGAGGTTTGAACGTGACTGTGCAAATCAGAAGCACCAGAGAACCCATAGTGTGGAGTGTCAGGGTCTGCAGTGTGAACAACGTCTGACGCTGCCATGACCCTTGGCGAGTTTAAAGCCAAACACCTTGTGACAGGTGGCACTTGCAAGCGCTACTGCAGCACTGCCAACCCGGCGGTAGCTGTAGGTGACTTGTGTACATGGGCGCACCTACAGTGTACTTTCAAAAGTATTTTTAATGGAATAACCAAAAATTACTTGCCTCATAAATCACCCATCATTCTAATTGCACCACTCGGATAATCCCATCAGTCTTCAAGTGGCCTGCAGTGATGAATTTCTGGGCAGAAGTCATAGGTACATTTTACGTTGTCCAGGGTTTTAAGAAATGGACACATAGGAGGGAATACTCAAAATTATTACTTTATTTTGTAAATCATCACTTAAAATCCATTGCCACCAGCACGGTTGTCCTGCTGGGGCTTGTTAGAATGGCTTGCCGCATTGAGGTCCCACAATGCCTTCATGACAGTTGTAGTTAAGCAATGGCCAATGCACTAAAGTGGTATAAGATCATCACAAGTGAAGCCAGTGATTGTCAGTAGTTGTCACCTGGGTATGGGGAGCTGGAAAGTACTGCAAACATTTTCCAAAGTCCATCTGTACCATGATAACAACAGTCTGGTAGCGGCAGAGAGTTTTCAGATGAATTCTAGATATTTTGGTAGTTTGACACATTCCCTGCTTTGTGGCCATTTTTGAAAAATTTTGAAAATACTTCATAACATCCAGAAGTCTAAAATTACCCATAACACTACCCAGTTCAAAAGCTCCTATGTGTCCTATGGGCAAAGAATACATTAATATGTGCTTTCTTACATTAAGAGCAAGTGGACCCACCAATTTTATGCCTAAAAGTGTATAAAACACACCTCTCTTAAAGATGGAAAGGACAGCTAGAGGGGCTATGGAGGAAGCTGATCAGAATTCATCTGTAGACTTCCTGCCGCCACCAGACTGTTGTTATCATGGTCCACTGATGTATTCATATACTGTTGGTGAATCTCGTACAATTATCATGTACTGATGATGGTTTTAGTGCTGTATTCCTTCATAGGCAACAGCAATTTGTTTTATATAATGTACCGCCATACTGCAGTATATAGTATAAACAATCAGACAATCACAAGTTGAAGTTAACTAAAGGGGCTAAATAGTAAGGAATTAATACTGTAAAAACAAACCTCCCAAAATAATGACAGAATTATTTTTGTTTACTGCAGGGTAAATTGCACTGGAATAAGGAATATCATTTCAATTTTCATCTCAGGCAGCAAAAAAGCTACAGTCAGCTTTGATCTGTCGATCGTTTACCATGAATTTCTGCTGGAAAATCCACATCATAATACGGTAGTAGTATTATTGTTTATGAGATTTTGTGAATTCTCATTCTAATAAATAAATAACCTATGGCATAAAAATACCAGTGGTTTGGATTTTTGGTGTGGTTTTCGTCTCAGCAGATTTTGTTGCAGACAAGTAAATTATTACATAGCATGGAATGCCTCTCCTGTGATGAGACGTTGGAAAAGTTGGGCTTATTTAGCTTAGAAAAGGACTAGTGATGGGTGGACTAGCAAATAACTGGGACCTAACCGGATTTAAAAAAAAACGTGCTTCCGACCTGGAATTGATCCTGGTTATCTGGCCAGATGCCAGTCACCATATAAGTCTATGGGAACAGAATCTGGTGATTAAAAATGGTGGTAGAAGGGATAGGGGGATAAGAGAAAGCACGTTATACTGACCGAGGCTCCGGCGGGGCTGTAACTGCTCCCACAGTCGCTCATTCACTTCCAGGGCTGCTCATTTACCTTCATGCATATGCACTGCTTTCCCCGCCCACCAACATCTGTGATTGGTTGCAGTCAGACGCACCCCGCCCTGAGTGGCAGGGTGTCAGCTGACTGCTTCCAATCACAGACGCTATGTGCGTCCATCGTGGTATTAAAATAAATAAAAAAAATATTTGGCGTATGATCCCCCCCATATTATGATACTGAGCACAGGTAAAGCTTATGGCTACAGGCTGCAGACCCCAGCCATGCGCTAAACATGGCTGTGTATCAAAATAAAACGAACCGCATGGTGCGTTTTAAAAAATTATTTAAATAATTTAAAAAAACCTGTGTGCGATCCCCCAATTTTGATACCAAGCCATGATAAAGCCAACAGTTGGGGGCTGGTAATCTCAGGCTGGGAGACCCATGGTTATTGGACCCCTCAGCGTAAAAATAGCAGCCTGCAGCTACCGATGATTGCTTTATTCCATTAGATGTGAAGTCCTGAAAATTTACTAGGCTCTTCCCAATTGCCCAGGTGCGGTCGCAATCAGGTTAATAAGGGGCTAATCGTAACTCACAGCTACCACTAAGCCCTAGATTAGTGATGGGGAGGGTCTGTGAGATCCCCCATTACTAATCTGTAAGTGAAAGTAAATAAATACAAACACCAAAAAAATCCTTTATTTGAAAATGAAAATAATAAAAACGCCCTCTTTCACCACTTTATTAACCCTAAAAACACCCCTGCTGGTTTGACGTAGTCCAAACAAGGTCCCACGACGATTCCAGCTCTGCTACATCTGAAGCTCACAGCGAGTGCCATAGAACATGGCCGTCTGCTGTGGCCTTCAGGCAGAGGCTGAGTGAACTGCGTGATCAGCGGTGATATCACTCAGGTTAGTTGCAGTCAGATTAATAATCAAAAAAACTCCATTGATAGTCACCCAAAGTGAATATATATATATCTGAAATTCCCTAACCGGTGTAGGCAAATACAGACAAAAAACTAATAAGATATCAAATTTTCCTTGTAATATAACTTCACAAAAAATAAATGCATGAGATAAAATGATGACAGAGATTCTCCCGAAGTGGCAAACACATTTACAAAAGTGACAATACTAGCAAAAAATGATTTTCCACTCCTTGTAAACAATAAAATGGAGTAAAATACAAAGGATTGAGGAGATAGCTATAATATCTACAGAGGGTTATGGATAAATTAAATGTAATGGGTTGCTATGTGTAAGATACAAATGCCAATATAAATCCAATGTTATATGAAAAACAATCCTCCTATGATACAAGTGAAATAAATCAAGGAGTAAGATAATGAGAAATCAGTAAATTAATTGTATTACCTAAGTAGTTAGTTCACTTCGTGGCGGTAGTGTGCTGCCTACCCCAATACGTTTAGTCTACCAAAGACTTCATCAGGGTGTGCTGGTAAGAGGTGGAGGTTCCCACGGTCTTTCATCTCTGACCACACGTAACCTGGATAGTCCCAACTTCAAAGGGTGAACATACTTGTATGGCGGGCTTTGCACACTACGACATCGCAGGTGCGATATCGGTGGGGTCAAAGCGAAAGTGACGCACATCCGGCGTCGCAGTCGATATGTTAGTGTATAAATCCTTTTTGATACAATTAACGAGCGCAAAAGCGTCGTAATCGTATCATCGGTGTAGGGTCCGACATTTCCATAATTTGACAGGCTGCAGTGACAGGTACGATGTTTTTCCTCGTTCCTACGGCAGCACACATCGCTGTGTATGAAGCCGCAGGAGCGAGGAACATCTCCTACCTGCGTCACCTCATCTAACGCCGGCTCTGAGGAAGGAAGGAAGGAGGGGGGGCGGGATGTTTACGTCCCGCTCATCTCCGCCCCTCCGCTTCTATTGGCCACCTGTCGTGTGACGTCACTATGACGCCGCACGACCCGCACCCTTAATAAGGAGGCGGGTCGCCGGCCAGAGCGACGTCGCAGGACAGGTGAGTGCATGTGAAGCTGCCGTAGCGAAAATAATCACAAGATATCACTGCTGCGACGGGGGCATGGACTATCACGCTCGACATTGCAGCATCGGCTTGCGATGTCGCAGCGTGCAAAGTACCCCTATGTCTTCCAGACTGTCTATCCCATTCTGTATGTTCCTATGGTAGGGTGATTTAAAAGAAATAAACTGTTTGATATTCATTATACCTGTTCTCTTATTATTATCTCACTGTCCATTTATAGACCTACAATTTCCCTAATAAAATAACAGGAGGTACTGGAAATGTGAGCTCAGGACTAAAGATATAAAAAGATTGAATGAACAATTGAGAAGTGTTCATATGCTGGGAGTAAGACAAGTCTGAGTGTGTTCCATAGTTCCCCTACCCTCAAGGAAACCAAACAGCATCTATAGATTGAAACCTTTAGGTATTTTCTGGTATTTCTCCTTTTTTTTATATACCTTTTTGCAAATTTGTATGTCGTTTATTCTGTTTCTTTTTACTCATTTTTCTTGTAAGCCTTGTACTTTTTATATTAAAACCTAAGTTTAATCCTTCCAAGGTCAACAGAATCCATAGCCTTTTTCAGAATGTGTGGCCATTTGACTATTGGACAGCTGTGTGTATTTTGGGGACTCCTTGGTATCATGAGTGGTAATAGTGTGTTGTGTATCTCGGGCAGGGGGTTGTGTTAACATGTCATTTACACTATGTGCAGAATTATTAGGCAAATGAGTATTTTGATCACATGATAATTTTTATACATGTCCTACTCCAAACTATACAGTCATATGAAAACGTTTGGGCACCCCTATTAATGTTAACCTTTCTTCTTTATAACAATTTGGGGTTTTGCAGCAGCTATTTCACTTTCATATATCTAATAACTGATGGACTGAGTAATATTTCTGGTTTGAAATGAGGTTTATTGTACCAACAGAAAATGTGCAATCCGCATTTAAACAAAATTTGACCGGTGCAAAAGTATGGGCACCTCAACATAAAAGTGACATTAATATTTTGTAGATCCTCATTTTGCAAAAATAACAGCCTCTAGTCCAGTGTTTCTCAACTCCAGTCCTCAAGACCCACCAACAGATCATGTTTTTAGGTTTTCCTCACTAGAATAATTCCATCACCTGTGCAACATTAAGTAAATCCTAGAAACTTGATTGAGGAAAACCTGAAAACATGATCTGTTGGTGGGTCTTGAGGACTGGAGTTGAGAAACACTGCTCTAGTCGCTTCATGTAGCTTTTAATGAGTTCCTGGATCCTGGATGAAGGTATATTTGACCATTCCTGTTTACAAAACAATTCCAGTTCAGTTAAGTTTGATGGTCGCCGAGCATGGACAGCCACTTCAAATCATCCCACAGATTTTCAATGATATTCAGGTCTGGGGACTAGGATGGGCTTTCCAGAACATTGTAATTGTTCCTCTGCATGAATGCCTGAGTAGATTTGGAGCGGTGTTTTGGATCATTGTCTTGCTGAAATATCCATCCCCTGCATAACTTCAACTTCGTCACTGATTCTTGCACATTATTGTCAAGAATCTGCAGATACTGAGTTGAATCCATGCGACCCTCAATTTTAACAAGATTCCCGATGCCGGCATTGGCCACACAGCCCCAAAGCATGATGGAACCTCCACCACATTTTACTGTGGGTAGCAAGTGCTTTTCTTGGAATGCCATGTTTTTTTGCCTCCATGCATAACGCCTTTTTGTATGACCAAACAACTCAATCTTTGTTTCATCAGTCTACAGAACCTTCTTCCAAAATGTAACTGGCTTGTCCAAATGTGCTTTTGCATACCTCAGGCGACTCTGTTTGTGGCGTGCTTGCAGAAACGGCTTCTTTCGCATCACTCTCCCATACAGCTTCTCCTTGTGCAACGTGCGCTGTATTGTTGACCGATGCACATTGACACCATCTGCAGCAAGATGATGCTGCAGGTCTTTGGAGGTGGTCTGTGGATTGTCCTTGACTGTTCTCACCATTCTTCCTCTCTGCCTTTCTGATATTTTTCTTGGCCTGCCACTTCTGGGCTTAACAAAAACTGTACCTGTGTTCTTCCATTTCCTTACTATGTTCCTCACAGTGGAAACTGACAGTTTAAATCTCTGAGACAACTTTTTGTATCCTTCCCCTGAACAACTATGTTGAATAATCTTTGTTTTCAGATCATTTGAGAGTTGTATTGAGGAGCCCATGATGCCACTCTTCATAGAAGATTCAAATAGGAGAACAACTTACAAGTGGCCACCTTAAATACAATTTCTCATGATTGGATACACCTGCCTATGAAGTTCAAAGCTCAATGAGGTTACAAAACCAATTTAATGCTTTAGTAAGTCAGTAAAAAGTAGTTAGGAGTGTTCAAATCAAGAAATTGATAAGGGTGCCCATACTTTTGCACCGTTCAATTTTTGTTTAAATGCGGATTGCACATTTTCTGTTAGTACAATAAACCTCATTTCATTCCAGAAATATTACTGAGTCCATCAGTTATTAGATATATGAAACTGAAATAGCTGTTGCAAAAACCCAAATTGTTATAAAGAAAAAAGGTTAACATTAATAGGGGTGCCCAAACTTTTTCATATGACTGTATAGGCTTGAGAGACAACTAAGTAAATCAAGTGATGTGCATCTCTGTAATGAGGAGGAGTGTGGTGTAATGACATCAACACCCTATATAAGGTGTGTTTAATTATTAGGCAACTTCCTTTCCTTTGGCACACTGGGTCAGAAGATAGATTTGACAGGCTCTGAAAAGTCCAAAATTGTGAGATGTTTTGCAGAGGGATGCAGCAGTCTTGAAATTGCCAAACTTTTGAAGTGTGATCACTGAACAATCAAGCGTTTCATGACAAATAGCCATCAGGGTCGCAAGAAGCGTTTTGGGCAAAAAAGGCGCAAAATAACTGCCCATGAATTGAGGAAAATCAAGTGTGAAGCTGCCAAGATGCCATTTGCCACCAGTTTGGCCATATTTCAGAGCTGCAATGTTACTGGAGTATCAAAAAGCACAAGGTGTGCCATACTCAGGGACATGGCCAAGGTAAGGAAGGCTGAAAAACGACCACCTTTGAACAAGAAACATAAGATAAAATGTCAAGACTGGGCCAAGAAATATCTGATGACTGATTTTTCAAAGGTTTTATGGACTGATGAAATGAGAGTGACTCTTGATGGGCCAGATGGAAGGGCCAGAGGCTGATCAGTAATGGGCAGAGACTCCACTCTGACTCAGATGCCAGCAAGGTGGAGGTGGGCTAATGGTATGGGCTGGTATCATCAAAGATGAACTTGTGGGACCTTTTCGGGTTGAGGATGGACTGAAGCT
The DNA here is from genome assembly GCF_048569485.1 of Anomaloglossus baeobatrachus. Classification (NCBI taxonomy): domain Eukaryota; kingdom Metazoa; phylum Chordata; class Amphibia; order Anura; family Aromobatidae; genus Anomaloglossus; species Anomaloglossus baeobatrachus. Next base: position 320,647,042 of record NC_134357.1, read on the forward strand.
CAACTCCCAAACCTACTGCCAGTTTCTGGAAGACAACTTCTTCAAGCAGTGGTACAGGAAGAAGTCGGAATCGTTCTGGAAAAACATGATTTTCATGCAGAACAATGCTCCATCACATAAATCCAACTACTCCACAGCATGGCTGGCCAGTAAAGGTCTAAAAGATGAAAAAATAATGACATGGCCCCCTTGTTCACCTGATCTGAACCCCATAGAGAACCTGTGGTCCCTCATAAAATGTAAGATTAATAGGGAGGGAAAACGGTACACCTCTCGGAACAGTGTCTGGGAGGCTGTGGTGGCTGCTGCACGCAATGTTGATCATAAACAGATCAAGCAACTGAAGAGAATCTATGGATGGTAGGCTGTTGAGTGTCATTATAAAGAAAGGTGGCTATACTGGTCACTAATTTTTTGGGGTTTTGTTTTTGCATGTCAGAAATGTTTTTTCTAAATTTTGTGAAGTTATATTGGTTTAACTGGTGAAAATAAAGATAGATGGGAATATATTTGGTTTTTATTAAGTTACCTAATAATTCTGCACAGTAATAGTTACCTGCACAAACAGATATCCTCCTAAGATAGCCAAATCTAAAAAAAACACTTCAACTTCCAAAAATATTAAGCTTTAATATTTATGAGTCTATTGGGTTGATTGAGAACATAGTTGTTGATCAATAATAAGAAAAAATCCTCTAAAATACAACTTGCATAATAATTCTGCACACAGTGTATACTCAATTTGCAGTTTGGGAAGAATCCAAGTGAAAGACTGAATAAATGGAGATAGATTATCCACATTGAGGTCATATCTACGTCACGTGCTGAACAATGTGTAAGTAACATTATATATTTAAGAACTTGAAACAAACCCTTTTGAAGGGCAACATAATAATTTTTGTTAAAAAATTGAGCCCTCTTCTTTATTTCCTATGTTTTGTAGATTATTGGATGGCAACAGAAAAATACATAAAACTTTTATCAAAAAGACCACTGAAAAAATAATGTCATAACAGAAAAAAATCTCAATCTGCTTATTGTTTAGTGAAATTACTTTTATGATATTTTATTACATATCACAGGTAGAAATTACTAGAATATCAAGTTTTCTAAAATATGGGATATTGATCTAAGATACACATTTTTCAGATCCGGATTTAACAGCCTTTTTAAAATACCAGTCATGTACAACTATTAAAAAGGCCTTGAAATGCTGGGTTCACAAAGTGTGGAGTAAAGTGACTATACAAAAGCATACACAGGCTTGATACCTTTTGTCAAGCATGCAATGTTTGTATGAGGCATATTATAAGCTGGTTTGCACAGAGAAGAGCAACAATGAACCAGAAATGTTTCTAGAAAAATGTACTTTGCTACAATACACATTTGAACCACTAGATGGTGCTTTAGACTGTTGTACATTACATAATATTAGAAGTTTCATTTTTCTAAAATAGAAATTGTCAATTTAGTTTAAATTTACATTTTCAACACATATTGGGGCATATTTATCAATACTGTCTAATTCTTAGACAGTCTTAAAATGCCCACATTTATCAAAGTGGTTCATGCTGTTTAATACATCTGGCATACTATTAAGGGAATCTCTCAGTAGGTTTTACTACCTTATCTGAGAGCAGCATGAAGTAGGCAAAGAGATCCTGAATCCAATGATATATCACTTATATTACTGGGTGCAGCCATTCTGACAGAATCAGAATGTTTAGATTTAGTCATGTAGCAGTGCTGAGAGAGCTGTCCTCACCTACATTAGGCTCTAAGTATAGGGAGTACATTGATAGGGAGGTGTCCCTCAGAGGAGGGGGGGTTGTGGACTGGACTGCCCTGAGTATGATATTGTAGTCCAAGCAATGATAAATTCTGCTGCTTAAACAAACATAGCAAATAAACTACATATTGGACCTTTACAAAACAGGCATCCCTGAATTCTCTGTGTTTACTCTTACAGCACGCTGTCTTCAGGTTACATAGCAAAAACCCGCTGACAGATTAATTTTAGTTTATGTCTAGCCCACCTATTAGTTGCCTTACTTTGTTAGAAATTTACATTAGGGCACTCTTTTCTGCTGAATAATAATACTTGTCAGCATGGTAGTGCCCCTTGTTGGACAGTTTGTAAAGAGTTTAAAAACCAAATTATAAATATGATACAAGTCAGGAGAAACAATTCTTGGGCGCAAATTATGGCAGAATTCAAACATATCTAGCTTACTAAACAGAACCCAAAGTGTACTAGTTAAGAGCATAATCTTGGAAATATCTGCTATATTGAGAAAACTTGTGAAATAGCTACTGTATTATTCCAATATTTACATGTGTTCACAAATTTTCAGGAGATTCTGATTGCAAGTCGTCACCCTTTGTTTAGTTACAATCTATACCCGGCACACTCCCCCCCCATCAGCTGAAATCTACTCTAGCAGTGTTTGGATCTAAGCAACACAGCACAATGTATAGTGGCTGCTAACGTGAACTGTTGTCTAACTCCCATTCAAGTGGACGGGAGATAAAGTGGAGGGGTGACAGAACTGCATTCCCATACACTGTATAAAACGAAAATTGCCGCAAACAAGTACTATATTCATGATAATTTATTAAATTGTATAAACATTAAAATAGTAATATTAGAAAAAAGTGCAAATACAGTTATTACAGTTATAATGTAATAGTACAGGATTTTGGGTAATTGGGTAAGGATACTGAAAAGGGGTTCGCACAAGGCACTAGGAAAACCAGTGAAAGATAATATATTGGCCAATAAGAGGCTCAAATGAGAAAATAGTTATTTTTCCCTTTCAAAGTGTGAATGGGGGACGAAAAAAAACAGATGAAATGATCACATCGTTAAGCAGGGGCAGGCTGAGCCGGGAGGCAGGCGGGCAATTGCCTCCCAGGCTGCTCTCCCAGCTATTGTAGAGAGCCGGCCACCTGCTGCATAATGTGTAGCAAAGAGAGAGATGTTGCACATAAAAGGAGCACAGCCCAAATTACAGAAATAGAAAAACCTTTATTTGAACAATAATTAAAAACAATTAAAAAGCCAGGCTGCACAGACAGTGACCAAGAATACAAAATTACCCCCATATTATAATGAAACAAAATTATACAAAATTGTATATGAATACAAAAATACAGCCAATAATATAGAACCTAGACCCCCAACCAGAGTCAATACACAGGATGGTACACACAATAGTACATGCCTGTGATGATGGAAGATAATGCAAATGCTCACCAACAATTCCCAATCTATTCTGTGGAAGATATATAGCTATAATTCTCCAGGTGATGTGGAAATAGCTGATGTAACTCACAGGAGCAGATGGACGAGCGGTGGTGAGAACCTGGAGAGCTGGGAAGGAGGTAGGGGAAGGGGAGAGGGGGAAAGGAATGTGGTATGGACCCTGCCAGGAGCTGGACCAGAGTTGATCCGTGGCCAGGAGGCTCAGCAAGAGTGTGGAGCAGGGGGAGACAAGGGTGGATGCTCCAATGCCAGGGGCAGGATACCTGGAAAGGGTGCCAGTTGTAGGAGAGTATGGAGGGGCAGGTCACGGGGTGTGCAGCAACCCCATGCGTATCGCCGCATGCAGGCGGCTTCGTCAGGGAAAGTGTGGAAATAGGAAGTTCAGGTAGGTTTAAATAGATGCATACAAGCTAGTAATATAACGGTCACCTGTGGATAAACGGCGGTCCCACCGGATCAAAGATGCAGGAAGGACGCACACATGCGCACTCGCGGTCAGACGGGAAGCAAGGCAGGCCAAAAGGGGTGTAGTTCCATTGATTGTAAAAGGCGAACTGCACCCAGGGGGTGCAAAACGCACAGGACAGGGGGACAGTATACACCATAGCAGAAGGTACAATGAAAATGCACATCAATATAAGCAAAAAATATGTATATATATATATTGAGACACAGCAGTACATTAATAATTAATACATATGCATGCAATATAGAAAAGACAACAGATAAGCCCTATCCCTGCAATGGAATAAGCATGGTAAACACAGGGGCATAGGACCAAGTCGCAAAAAAACATGAAAGGGAATAGCATAAAGGCCAAACCACAGTGGACCAGGAATACGACCAAGGGGAATAATGCACTTAGAGAAGGGTAGACCATAGATGAAAAAAATGTATGTGTGAGCATGAAACCGCAAATGCGGACTAGAATGTCCGCATGTGCAGGTATGTGCGCACAGGAGGCCTCGGGGCAGGACAGGGAACTATATATTTTCTGTTGTTACACACAGGTGCCAGAATCGGTGCCCAACACAATAAGGGAGAGCATCAGTAGAGAAGACAGACCCTACATAAAGGGCAAACACACCCAGACAATGAAGAAAAAAGAAAAAAGAATAAATATGTGTAGGGACTTCTCCAAAAATGGAAGAAGGGACAAAATGATGATTGCAGGAGCATATTATGATGGTAGGTGCAAATATATATATGAACGCGACGCACATACACATACATAAAAGCACGGTACCTGTGGAGCAAAAGAAACACACGTGTATATATATAGATGCAGGGATACACATCAAAAAATACCAGTGCACAGAGCAGCTTAGACCAACAAATGAACCCAATCTGAAAAAAAGAAACATGGGTAATAATGGCAAAATCCTAGCAACTGGAACAGTGATCAAAAGGAACCATAGGAAAACGGCACGGATGATAGATGATCAGAGTTGGAGACAGATGTAAAAGAGAAAATGTAACCAGGATAGTACATATAGTACATAGAGAACCCGGGCAGCGGGCTGAAACAAGTCTGTAAAGATGAAAATGCATAGGAAGGGACCGAAGAAGGTCCAACGATGGTGAGTCCCTGAGATAGCAAGTCCCACGATACGGTTCATATACGAAGATGAAAAATTGCCGGGGAGAAGTCCAATTTTCTTCACGGGAACCCGTCATATGTAGACCAGATGTTGAAAACTAAAGGAAAACAAAGGACCAAAAATTGTAAACAGTCGACTTTTGAATAGCCAATAGGAGATCACGTCTGTTAGTTATCCCAAGTAGCCTGTGAA
>NC_134357.1:320652299-320764799 GCF_048569485.1 Anomaloglossus baeobatrachus
TTAATGACATTTTCAGAGATATCTGTGGTCTATATCTGGTGGTCTATCTGGATGACATCCTGATTTATTCTCCTGATGCTATGTCACATGTCCAGCATGTACGCACTGTACTCCAGAGACTCAGGGAGAACTCCCTATTTGCTAAATATGAGAAATGTGTTTTTGTTTTGAGGCAGAGGTTAATTTCCTGGGTTATATATTGTCTGCAGAAGGCTTCCGCATGGATCCCTCTAAGCTTCAACCGATTAAGGAGTGGGTACAACCCAAGTCTCTGAAGGCCTTGCATTGTTTCCTTGGGTATGCTAATTATTACCGCAAATTTATTAGAGATTTTTCCAAAATTGCCAAACCTCTCACCGATTTGACTAAAAAAGGGGCTGATGTGGTTAATTGGAAGCCAGAAGCGATCCATGCCTTCTCAAAATTAAAAGAATGTTTCTCCCCAGACCCGATTCTGGTTCAGCCTGACCTTACGTGTCCGTTTATTGTGGAAGTCGATGCATCCAAGGTTGGAGTGGGAGCGGTGCTATCACAAGGTACTCTGTCTCTCACTCAGCTTCGTCCTTGTGCCTTGTTTTCCCCGCAAGTTTTCTCCCACAGAGAGAAATTATGATATTGGTAATCGTTAGCTGTTGGCAATTAAATGGGCCTTCGAGGAATGGCGCCACTTCCTCGAAGGCGCCAAACATAACGTCACAGTCATCACAGACCATAAGAACCTGACTTATCTGGAATCTGCTAAGAGACTCAATCCTAGGCAAGCTAGGTGGGCATTGTTCTTCTCCAGATTTGATTTTGTGGTAACAATCCGGCCCGGTACCAAGAACACCAGAGCTGATGCACTTTCCCGTAGCTTCTGTCTCTCTCAGTCTGAAAACTCTGAACCAGTGCATATTTTAGCTAAAGGCATTATTATGTCATCTGTTTCCTTAGATTTGATAGAATCCTGAAACCACTCCTGTCCATAAACTGTTTGTCGACCCCTCACTTCGCCTACGGGTACTCCAGGAATCCCACAATTCTGTGCTGGCAGGTCACCCTGGTATCGGCAATACCCTCCGATTAGTAACCAGGAACTTTTGGTGGCACACCGTAGCGAAAGATTGTAAGGAATATGTACTGGCTTGTGAAACTTGTGCTCGAGCCAAGGCACCCCGTAACCGCCCTGCCGGATTTCTCCAGTCCCTACCTACTCCAGTAAGCCCTTGGACACATCTCTCCATGGACTTCATCACTGACCTTCCACCCTCAGAAGGGAAGACCTGTATCTGGGTAGTAGTGGATAGATACAGCAAACAGTGTCATTTTGTTCCTCTGTCCGGATTACCCAATTCTGAAACTCTTAGCAAGTTGTTTATTAGGCATATTGTGTGGTTACACGGGGTTCCGGAAAATATTGTTTCTGACCGAGGAACACAGTTCGTCTCGAAATTCTGGAGGGCGTTTTGTAAAAAGATCAATATAGAGCTATCTTTTTCATCTGCCTACCACCCAGAGACCAATGGTCAGACCGAACGTTCCAATCAAACCCTTGAACAATATCTCCGGTGTTATGTGTCTAACCGTCAGTCTGACTGGGTGGAATATCTGCCGCTAGCTGAGTTCGCTATCAATAATCAGTATCAGGAATCCATCAAGACTACCCCCTTTTTCTGCAATTTAGGGTTGCATCCACGTTTTGGTTCTTTTTCTTCCGCTGTGGTGGATACTCCTGAGGCTGAATCAACTGTGGACAAATTGAAGGCTATCTGGTCTGACGTGAAAGAGAACCTGAAGAAGGCAAAGGTTGGTCAAGCCTCCTCTGCTAATAAGAGACGTTCCAAGGGCCCTAGCCTTGGAGTTGGGGACAAGGTATGGTTATTCACATGGAATATTAAACTCAAGGTCCCTTCTGCTAAGCTGGGTCCGAGGTTTATTGGGCCTTACGAGATAATCGAGGTAATTAATCCCACAGCTTTCCGCCTGCAACTTCCCCCATTCTTTAAGATATCGAATGTGTTCCATAAGTCCCTCCTTAAGTTATATCGTGTCCTCATTCACCCAGTCAGTGACCCTCCTCCTCCTGTTTTGGTTGAAGGTAACTTGGAGTATGAGGTACAGAGAATACTTGATTCCCGTATTGTCAGAGGGGCGGTACAGCATTTGGTGCATTGGAGGGGTTACGGCCCTGAGGAGAGGTCATGGATCCCTGCGAGTGATATTCATGCTAAAGGTCTGGTCCGGCGGTTTCACCTCCAATTTCCTGGGAAGCCGGGTTTTGAGGGTCCGGAGGCCCCTCCTGGAGGGGGGGGTACTGTTACGTCACCGCCGGAGTCTGCTCCAGCGACTTCTGCTCCGATCGCCAGGCGACGTCGTGTTCCTGCCGTGGATGGTGCTGGTGATGGGAGAGGAGTCGATGCCAGCGGTGGGCACAGGCTCCGATCATCCACTGGGCTGGGTTAGCTTGGGATCTGCAGTACCGCTGGCTGACTGTGGGTGGCATGTGTCTTCCACCTGAAGTTGCCAGTGTTCAGCTACAGCCAATGGGAAGACACCACATCCTTCTTATTCCCCCTCCTGTCACATGACTGCCAGAGATAGTTCTGATTTTCCTGGCTCCTGTTATGTCCTATTCTGTTTGGTTATTCCTGTGTGCTGACTTCTGCATAGTTTCTGACTACCCTTCTGCCTGCTGTTTATGTACCTCGCTGCCCGATCCGGATTTGACCTCTGCTACATTTGCTGACTACGTCATTGCCTGCCGATTCTGTCCCTGTTCCGCAATTCCTTGTTTGACCCTGCCTGACTACTACTCTCATTGGACTGCAGCCTTCCACAGGTAGTGATCTACAGTTCCCTGTGTAATTCCAAATCCTTGTAGAGGGGTTAAAGGGTTTTCTGGGTTCTGGGGGTCCTGTTTGGTGAGTGGCTTCCCTCTAGCCTCCCCTTTACAGCCTATCTGAGTCTGTGGATCCAGGCAGGCATTACAGGTGGCCGCGTGACCCCGCCTCAGATCTTGAGACCCCTCAAGCCACTGCGGATCCGAGTCCGAGCAGCCCATCGGCTGTCGCGGGGGGGCGGCCCATATACATCTGTACGCAGGTGTCTGTATGTGTATACGGCTGTATGCAGGTGTCTGTATGTGTATACGGCTGTACACTGGTGTCTGTATGTGTATACGGCTATACACAGGTGTCTGTATGTGTATACGGCTATACGCAGGTGTCTGTATGTGTATACGGCTGTACACAAGTGTCTGTATGTGTGTGCCGCTGTACGCAAGTGTGTGTAGGTGTATACGGCTGTACGCAGGTGTGTACGGCTGTACGCAGGTGTGTGTAGGTGTATACGGCTGTACGCAAGTGTGTGTAGGTGTTTACGGCTGTACGCAGGTGTGTGTAGGTGTTTACTGGCTGTACGCAGGTGTGTGTAGGTGTATACGGCTGTACGCAGGTGTCTGTAGGTGTATACGGCTGTACGCAGGTGTGTGTAGGTGTATACGGCTTGTACGCAGGTGTGTGTAGGTGTATACGGCTGTATGCAGGTGTGTAGGTGTATACAGCTGAATGCAGGTGTGTAGGTGTGTATGGCTGTACGCAGTGTGTATGTGTATACGGCTGTACGCAGTGTGTATGTGTATACGGCTGTATGCAGGGGTCTGTATGTGTATACGGCTATACGCAGGTGTCTGTATGTGTATACGGCTGTACACAGGTGTCTGGATGTGTGTACGGCTGTACGCAGGTGTGTGTAGGTGTATACGGCTGTATGCAGGTGTGTACGGCTGTATGCAGGTGTGTGTAGGTGTATATGGCTGTACGCAGGTGTGTGTAAGTGTATACGGCTGTACACAGGTTTGTAGGTGTATACAGCTGAATGCAGGTGTGTGTAGGTGTATATGGCTGTACGCAGTGTGTATGTGTATACGGCTGTATGCAGGTGTCTGTATGTGTATACAGCAGTACGCAGGTGTGTGTAGGTGTATACGGCTGTACACAGGGTGTGTAGGGTGTATACGGCTGTACGCAGGTGTGTGTAGGTGTATATGGCTGTACACAGGTGTCTGTATGTGTATACGGCTGTATGCAGGTGTCTGTATGTGTATACGGCTGTACGCAGGTGTCTGTATGTGTATACAGCTGTCCGCAGGTGTCTGTATGTGTATATGCCTATACACAGGTGTCTGTACGGTGTATACATCTGTACGCAGGTGTCTGTATGTGTATACGGCTGTATGCAGGTGTCTGTATGTGTATACAGCTGTACACTGGTGTCTGTATGTGTATACGGCTATACACAGGTGTCTGTATGTGTATACGGCTATACGCAGGTGTCTGTATGTGTATACGGCTGTACACAGGTGTCTGTATGTGTGTGCCGCTGTACGCAGGTGTGTGTAGGTGTATACGGCTGTACGAAAGTGTGTACGGCTGTATGCAGGTGTGTGTAGGTGTATACGGCTGTACGCAGGTGTGTGTAGGTGTATATGGCTGTACGCAGGTGTGTGTAGGCGTATACGGCTGTACTCAGGTGTGTGTAGGTGTATACGGCTGTACGCAGCTGTGTAGGTGTATACAGCTGAATGCAGGTGTGTGTAGGTGTGTATGGCTGTACACAGGTGTCTGGATGTGTGTACGGCTGTACGCAGGTGTGTGTAGGTGTATACGGCTGTATGCAGGTATGTACGGCTGTATGCAGGTGTGTGTAGGTGTATACGGCTGTACACAGGTGTGTGTAGGTGTTTATGGCTGTATGCAGGTGTGTGTAGGTGTATACGGCAGTACGCAGGTGTGTAGGTGTATATAGCTGAATGCAGGTGTGTGTAGGTGTATATGGCTGTACGCAGTGTGTATGTGTATACGGCTGTATGCAGGTGTCTGTAGTGTATACAGCTGTACGCAGGTGTCTGTAGGTGTATACGGCTGTACGCAGGTGTGTGTAGGTGTATACGGCTCTACACCCGGTGTGTAGGCGTATACGGCTGTACGCAGGTGTGTGTAGGTGTATAACGGCTGTACGCAGGTGTCTGTATGTGTATACAGCTGTACGCAGGTGTCTGTATGTGTATACGGCTATACACAGGTGTCTGTATGTGTATACAGCTGTACGCAGGTGTCTGTATGTGTATACGGCTGTACACAGGTGTCTGTATGTGTGTGCCGCTGTACGCAGGTGTGTGTAGGTGTATACGGCTGTACGAAGGTGTGTGCGGCTGTACGCAGGTGTGTGTAGGTGTATACGGCTGTACGCAGGTTTGTGTAGGTGTATATGGCTGTACGCAGGTGTGTGTAGTTGTTTATGGCTGTACGCAAGTGTGTGTAGGTGTATACGGCTGTACGCAAGTGGTGTAGGTGTATACGGCTGTACGCAGGTGTGTAGGTGTATACAGCTGAATGCAGGTGTGTGTAGGTGTGTATGGCTGTACGCAGTGTGTATGTGTATACGGCTGTATGCAGGTGTCTGTATGTGTATACGGCTGTACGGGTGTCTGTAGGTGTATACGGCTGTACGCAGGTGTGTGTAGGTGTATATGGCTGTACACCGGTGTGTAGGTGTATACGGCTGTATGCAGGTGTGTGTAGGTGTATACGGCTGTACGCAGTGTGTATGTGTATACGGCTGTATGCAGGTGTCTGTAGATGTATACGGCTGTGCGCAGGTGTGTGTAGGTGTATACGGCTGTACGCAGTGTGTATGTGTATACGGCTGTACGCAGGTGTCTGTATGTGTATATGGCTGTATGCAGGTGTCTGTATGTGTATATGGCTGTATGCAGGTGTCTGTATGTGTATACAGCTGTACGCAGGTGTCTGTATGTGTATACGGCTGTATGCAGGTCCCTGGCAGTGTATACGGTCTGTATGCAGGTGTCTCTAGGTGTATACAGCTGTACGCAGGTGTCTGTAGGTGTATACGGCTGTACGCTGTGTGTAGGTGTATACGGCTGTACGCAGGTGTGTAGGTGTATACAGCTGAATGCAGGTGTGTGTAGGGTGTGTATGGCTGTACGCAGTGTGTATGTGTATACGGCTGTATGCAGGTGTCTGTATGTGTATACGGCTGTACGGGTGTCTGTAGGTGTATACGGCTGTACGCAGGTGTGTGTAGGTGTATATGGCTGTACACCGGTGTGTAGGTGTATACGGCTGTATGCAGGTGTGTGTAGGTGTATACGGCTGTACGCAGTGTGTATGTGTATACGGCTGTATGCAGGTGTCTGTAGATGTATACGGCTGTGCGCAGGTGTGTGTAGGTGTATACGGCTGTACGCAGTGTGTATGTGTATACGGCTGTACGCAGGTGTCTGTATGTGTATATGGCTGTATGCAGGTGTCTGTATGTGTATATGGCTGTATGCAGGTGTCCTGTATGTGTATACAGCTGTACGCAGGTGTCTGTATGTGTATACGGCTGTATGCAGGTCCCTGGCAGTGTATACGGCTGTATGCAGGTGTCTCTAGGTGTATACAGCTGTACGCAGGTGTCTGTAGGTGTATACGGCTGTACGCAGGTGTCTGTAGGTGTATACGGCTGTACACTGTGTGTAGGTGTATACGGCTGTACCCTATGTATGCACGTCTATGCCGTGTCGGTGTACAGTACATGTCTGTATATGTGTACACATCTCTGTACTGTATGTTTACAGTCCGTGTTTCTGGGGTTGTGTATGTGTGTAAGATTCCTGTATGTAAGGCTACATGCCCACCATCAGGGTTCACAGAGTTTTGGATTCAGAGTGTTTTTCGGTGCAATTGTACAGGCGCAGAGGATGGGATTTCTAGAAATCCTATGCCCACTGTGCATGTACAGCCCACAGCGAAAACTGACCTATGGTGCGGTATCCGAGCCCTGGCATGTCAATTTATTGCTGTGTAGCCACAAGTGTCTCCACAGAGAGAACAGAAGAGAGACCACAGTGCCCCGAACCCTGACTGTGGGCACAGGCCACTGTGGTTCCTGCGGAGAGCACCTCGTGGCCCCGCAGGAGAGGACCATGGGCACATAGACTTATTAGTGCATTATATATGTGTAAAAACGTATCTTTAGGGCACAACACCAAATCTATACTTGTGAGTGCCCACCATCAGGCGTCCTCACAGTTTGGATGCAGTGTGCTTTCTCTGATGGAGACGCTAGGCTCCTGAGCGGGAGATCGCACTGTCCGTGCACACCATCAGAGTGACAGTCAGCGGATGGTCGCTGTATTCTCCCGCTCAGAGCGCTAGCTTCACTGTTAGAATAAATTGACATGCTGAGGATAGGAAAGCAGCAGCATAGGACAGTTTCTGGGGCGTCTAAAAGAGCCCAGGAGGCCGGAGATTTCTATAAATTCATCCACTGTGCCTGTACTGTACAACACAGCATTTGGACTCAGTGAAAACACTTTGCGTCCAAGACACTGCTGACACTGATTTTTGGCACAGGCCCTAAAGCCTGCTTTACACTTTGCAATTTGGTGTGCAATCACGTTTGCGATGTGACACGCCCAGATCTAATGAGATAGCACGTAGGTCGTTCATTTGCTGTCACACGTGCGTTAGTAGTTGTCATGATGTATGTACTTTTCTCCATCCCCATATTTTTTTGTATAAGATGCCATGTGATGTATTTTAACCTTCTCACTGTATTTGCTGTAATACTATGTCAGGAAGGATGTGATGTTTGTACTTACTGAACACTTTGAAATATCTTGGGATGTAAGTAACCATACCTTCCCCCCATCTCCTGTGTCTCTGGGCCCATAATGCAATTATCTCTTGTCCACAAAGCCAGGGGAACTTCCCATTGTTTCGTAAGCAGTGGATAACGCCAACTACACAAACCTGTAGACATCTCGGAGCCAACCTTCTAGAATCTTCTAGTGGGCCCAACCATTGCATAGACCCCTACCCTTGAGGAGCGGGCCCACGAGCTCAGACAATACACTCCTGTTTCTAAGTGCAGTTGGGAGCTGAGCTTTGAAGAGGAAAGGAGCGAGATCTGATTCTGCGGACAGATCTCGCCGTCCAGTGGATTGTGTGGGATTCCTGGGACTCTGAAAAGGACTATTACGTCGTGATCTGGCACTTTGGATTATCGGGAGGTGCCCCCGAATCTGTTTTATTTGGACTTGTCGTGTGCTGTTCCTGTATTCCTGTTAGTAAACCTGTTGGATCATCCTCGGCCTGTTGTCTCTCCTTGCTCTGCTGTACACCCCGTCACAAACTGGTGGCAGCAGTGGGATCAGAGCAGAAGGACAACAGCCCATCAACAGCTGGAACCAGAACCTCAGAGTACAAGAACTAGACTGCGGTGAACCTACAAACAAAGGCCCGTGAACTGGGAGTCAGCTACAAGGGACTCTTCAAGGAGCAGGTGATTGAGGCGTTGGAAGGAGTTTGCTCGCAAAATGACGCTGAGGAAGGATCCTCCCAGCAAACGGAAGAAAGACGGCAGCCGGAGGTAAATACCCAAAAAAGTCAGTGGGTTGTGTGGTACGAGGAGGAGATGGCCTTGTTGGGAGAGGAGACCACCATAGAATATAAGATGGAGGTCATGCGTGGAGCTAAAGAGAAGGAGCGCAGGATGGAGGAGATGGCATTGCTGGATAAGCAGCTCGCTGTGGAAGCCGCTAGAGGTTCCAGACAGACTGTAACCCCAGCACCCACCATGAGGGAACTTCCCAGAGTGTCCTGCAAAGACTTCAAGCAGTTTAATGAGGCTGCTGGTGACATTGAGGGCTTCTTCCAGGACTTTGAGCAGCGCATCAGTGTCGATTAATGGAAGTCCCAGAAAGGGAGCGCGTCCGGCATCTGGTTGGGCTCTTAGAGGGTGGAGCTGCCGCAGCCTACAGAGCTATGGACCCTCGGTGGAACTGTGAGTATGCGGATATTAAACAGACTATTCTAGAACATTATGCTGTAACGGCAGACACTTACAGGACTCAGTTCCGTACTTTAGCATGTGATGAAGAAGTGTCTTTCAAGATGTATACCCACAAACTCAAACATCTGTGGCATCGCTGGCTGGAGGCAGAGGAGGCCTTAACCTTGGAGACCGTCCTCCAGGTCCTCCTAAAAGAGCAGTTTTACTTCAAGTGCCCCGCTGAGATCCGGGAATGGGTGCGTGAAAGGAGTCCAGCCACTGTGGAGGAAGCTGCAGCTCTAGCTGATGAGGCTCTCACATCAAGCCTCAGTGGAAAAAACTACTACTCAGTGAGAAAAAAACCACCAGCCCCCCAACGCTGGCGGCCCCTGGTCCTTCTGGCCCCAATGTTCACCATCATCCTAGACCGTCAACTCATGGGGACCTTCGTGTGACTGTGCCTCACATTACTCCTGCTCCACCTTTGGGAATACGACGTGGAGGAAGAATCCCAGAGCGCAGATGTTTTGGATGTCGGCAGCCTGGGCACATGCAATTCCAATGTCCAGGTGTTCGGAGGCAGAACAGCTACAGACCGCCTTTGCCTGTTCATTATCTACAGACACCTTCACCAGGAGAAGAGCTGGATTCTGTGCCTGATAACTTGCCAAGTGACTCTGATATCCTGGCTCCCCTTTCCGAAGTCTATGGGGTGCAAGCTCCAGCCACCTGTTCTTCTGATCTTCCGCACAAACATCTACAGGAGGTCGTGCTGAATGGCCAAAAAGTTGTTGGCTTCCGTGACACTGGGGCTTTCCTCACCATAGCCGATCCCCGAGTAATTCAACCAGAAGCAATTCAAAAGGGACCAGGAATTGCCATTGAACTGGCAGGAGGTACCCAAAGATATATTCCAAGAGCGAGTGTGACCCTGGATTATGGCTTTGGGGCCAAACAATGTGTGGTCGGTGTGATGAGCGGCCTCCCTGCAGATGTTCTTCTAGGAAATGATGTGGGGAATCTTCATTGCCACTTTGTTGGTGCGGTAACCAGAAGTCAAGCCAAGAGAGCAGCCCATGTGGACGTGTACAACCCATCCATGGAAATGACGCCACCAGAACTGCCATTACAGCCGGTGAGTGATTCTTCTTGTGGGGATAATATGAATGTTACTTGGGATAAAGTTCAGTTTAGACAAGAAGTAGAGACTGACCCCACCCTTGCTAGTTTTAGAGCTCGAGCTGAAATAGGGCAACTAGGGGAGAACGGAGAAAGAATTATCAGAGAAAATGGACTTCTGTATCGGGTTGCCAATGCCGACTCCCTAGATAAGCCCTGGACTTATAGCAAACAGCTGATTGTTCCTCAGAAGTACAGAATTCCCCTATTACACCTGGCTCATGACATTCCTACTGCTGGCCATCAAGGCAAAACCCGCACCGAGAGATGATTGACTCAAACTTTTTATTGGCCGGGGATTTCCCAAGCAGTGGCGCATTTCTGCCGAACTAGTGACATATGTCAGCGTAGAGGGCGACCCGGAGATCACCCAAAGGCACCCCTGCAACCGTTCCCTATAATAGAAGAACCCTTTCAAAGAGTAGCTGTTGATATCATTGGACCTCTGGCTAAACCAAGTAAATCTGGAAAGCAGTACATTCTCACTGTTGTGGACTATGCCACCCGATATCCAGAAGCCGTGGCCTTGTAAAGTATTTCTGCAGCCAAGGTGGCCGAGGCCTTGGTTATTATTTTTACCAGAGTAGGATTCCCCAGTGAGATCTTGTCGCACCAAGGCTCCCAGTTCATGTCAGAGTTGGTCCAGTGTCTGTGGCGCACCTGTGGAGTACGAGCGATCCGAACAACCCCGTATCATCCCCAAACAAATGGACTTTGTGAACGATTCAATGGCACTCTGAAGAATATGCTGAGGGCCTTCACGGACCGAGATTCAGACTGGGAGAAGTACCTACCCCATCTCTTGTTTGCCTATCGGGAAGTTCCCCAGGAGTCCACTGGGTTCTCCCCCTTTGAACTACTCTATGGAAGAAAGGTCCGAGGACCCTTAACAATGCTCAAGGAATACTGGGAGGGGCAAGTTGAAGACACAGGAGCCCCTGTTTTCCCTTATGTACTAAAGCTGCGAGAAACCGGGCCAACTTGCTAGTTTTGCCCAGAGTCATTTGCGTATGGCTCAAACCAGACAGATGACATGGTATGACCGTAAAGCATGCTATCGGGAGTTTGTAGAAGGACAACAAGTCTTAATGATTGATCCCCATCGGCAGAATAAACTGCAGACCACATGGGAGGGTCCCTTCTGGGTTCTCAGAAAACTGAATGATACCAATTACCTTCTTGCTTTAGATGATCAGGGGCTAAGGCAAAAGACTGTCCATGTGAATATGATTAAGGAGTACCATGACCGGAACATTCCAATGATAGCAAGCTGTCGGTTGGCTTCAGAAGATGGTCAAGAGGATGAGGACTCTCCACCTGATCTTGTGGAAGCAGCGAGAGCCCCATCCACTGTGGAACAGGTTCCCCTGGGAGATCACCTGGATTCCTTACAGAAAATCCAGATGCTGGAAGTGCTTCAACAGAGACGGGCTGCTTTCTCATCCCAACCAGGTCGAACCACCGTCACCCAACATCCTGTGGACACTCAGGGCATTCATCCCATACAACAGGCTCCTTACCGGATACCTGAATCAGTTCGAAACACCATGCAGCACGAACTGGAGGAGATGTTACAGCTTGGGGTAATCCAGACCTCCCATAGCCCTTGGGCCTCCCCTGTGGTGTTAGTACCCAAGAAGGATGGGAGTACTCGATTTTGAGTGAACTATCGGCGACTAAAAGACCATACCGTCAGCGATCCTTACCCAATGCCTCGTATTGACGAACTTCTAGACCGACTGGCTGGGTCCCGATATGTCACTACCTTGGATCTCAGTAAGGGATACTGGCAGATCCCTCTAACGGAGGAAGGGAGAGAACGGTCCGCTTTTATAACCCCCTTTGGTCTGTATGAATTTCTAAGCATGCCTTTTGGAATGAAAAATGCCCCGGCCACCTTCCAGAGAATGGTGGACCAGATCCTCCGGGGATGTGGTGACTTTGCTTGTGCCTACTTGGATGATATTGCCGTCTTCAGCCACACATGGGAGGAACATCTGCATCAAGTAGCCGTTATTCTGGACCTGATTCTTGCAGCCGGCCTAACCATTCGACCCGATAAATGCCAAATGGGGATGGGTGAAGTCCAGTACCTAGGGCATAGAGTGGGAGGAGGGAAGCTCCGTCCTGAGCCTGCCAAAATCCAGGCTATTAGAGACTCGCCTGTACCCCAAACTAAGAAACAAGTTATGGCTTTTCTGGGCACTGCCAGTTAATACCGAAAATTTGTTTCTCATTTCAGCACTGTGGCCAAGCCTCTTACCGACCTGACCAAGAAAACAATGCCCCGGCTGGTGATCTGGACTCCAGCCTGTGATGAGGCTTTTAACCGGCTGAAGGACGCTCTGATCTGCGATCCTGTCCTGGCTGCTCCAGACTACAAGAGGAGATTCATTGTGCAAACGGACACCTCTGCTTATGGACTGGGAGCTGTCCTCAGCCAGGTGAATGCAGCTGGGGACGAACACCCCATCGCCTATCTCAGCCGGAAACTGCTGGACCGAGAAGTGGCCTATGCAACTGTTGAAAAAGAATGTCTGGCTGTAGTGTGGGCCCTTAGGAAACTAAGGCCGTATCTGTATGGGCGAGAATTCACTGTGGTTACTGATCACAATCCCCTCACCTGGCTGAACAGAGTCTCTGGGGACAATGGACGCTTGTTACGATGGAGCCTGGCTCTGCAGCCCTATAACTTTACCATACAGTATAGATATAACTTTACCATACAGTATAGAAGAGGCAGCCAACACCAAAATGCAGATGGACTGTCCAGGCAAGAGGAGCCTTGAGTCCTGTCAGCCATGCCTGCGTGTACTTAACCAGCGACCTGTAGAGGTCCCTAGTACGTACACAAGTTGGGAGGGAAAGGGATTGTCATGATGTATGTACTTTTCTCCATCCCATATTTTTTGTATAAGATGCCATGTGATGTATTTTACCTTCTCACTGTATTTGCTGTAATACTATGTCAGGATGTGATGTAACTTTCCTTTGGTTGTACTTACTGAACACTTTGAAATGTCTTGGGATGTAAGTAACCATACCTTCCCCCCATCTCCTGTGTCTCTGGGCCCATAATGCAATTATCTCTTGTCCACACAGCCAGGGGAACTTTCCATTGTTTCGTAAGCAGTCGATAACGCCAACTACACAAACCTGTAGACATCTCGGAGCCAACCTTCTAGAATCTTCTAGTGGGCCAAACCATTGCATAGACCCCTACCCTTGAGGGACAGGCCCACGAGCTCAGACAATACACTCCCGTTCCTAAGTGCAGTTGGGAGCTGAGCTTTGAAGAGGAAGGGAGCGAGATCTGATTCTGCGGACAGATCTCGCCGTCCAGTGGATTGTGTGGGATTTCTGGGACTCTGAAAAGGACTATTACGTCGTGATCTGGCACTTTGGATTATCGGGAGGTGCCCCCGAATCTGTTTTATTTGGACTTGTCGTGTGCTGTTCCTGTATTCCTGTTAGTAAACCTGTTGGATCATCCTCGGCCTGTTGTCTCTCCTTGCTCTGCTGTACACCCCATCACAGTAGTCTATGTTAAATTGATCAATTTTGTGTGCGATCCTTTAGATCATGTGTTCTGTGACGTATGGATTGGGCACCCTTTTTTTTTTTATTATTTATTTATTGACTTGCCAAGCGTGTGTAATGTGTAGGGATGCGTTTTTACTATGTCATCTGCCATTCAGCTCTGCTACATGGCCGCTAACAGCAGACACAGACAGCCATGTAGCAGAGCTGAATGGCCGATGACAGCAGACACAGAAAGAGCCGCACGATCAGAATGAACTCGGGTTAACTTAACCCGACTTCATTGTTATGCTGCGGCTCTGTCTGTGTCGCGTCCTGATTAGCGGTCACCAGTGAAGGACTCACCGGTGACCGCTAAACTCCTGAGTAACTGAATTGAGCAGCCCTCTCTCATATACTCACTGATCCCCGAGCTCCGGCGCGGCGCTGCACGGCATTCACACGGCTCCGGCGGATTTTACTATTTTGAAAAAGCCGGCCGCTCATTAAACAATCTCGTATTCACTGCTTTCCACGCCCAGCGGCGCCTATGATTGGTTGCAGTGAGACACGCCCCCACGCTGAGTGACAGGTGTCTCACTGCACCCAATCACAGCAGCCGGTGGGTGTGTCTATACTGGGCAGTGAAATAAATAATTAAATAATTTTAAAAAACGGTGTGCGGTCCCCCCAATTTTAAAACCAGCCAGATAAAGCCATACGGCTGAAGGCTGATATTCTCAGGATGGAGAGCTTCACGTTATGGGGAGTCCCCCAGCCTAACAATATCAGCCAGCAGCTGCCCAGAATTGCGGCATACATTAGATGCGACAGTTCTGGGACTGTACCCGGCTCTTCCCGATTTGCCCTGGTGCGTTGGCAATCAGGGTAATAAGGAGTTATTGGCAGCCCATAGCTGCCACTAAATCCTAGATTAATCATGTCAGGCGTCTCCCCGAGATACCTTCCATGATTAATCTGTAAGTGACAGTAAATAAACACACCCGAAAAAATCTTTTATTAGAAATAAAAACACAAACATATACCCTCGTTCACCACTTTAACCCCTTAACGACCGCCGATACGCCTTTTAACGGCGACAAATTAGGGTACTTCTTCCGATCCGCCGCTTTTTAACGGCGGTCGGAAAAAAGGGTCTAGCGCCCCCCAAAGTCAGAAAATTTCCGGGGTCTCAGCTGCCGGGGTAGCTGAGACCCTGGAGATCATGATTCTGGCCGGTTTTTCCGGTCCCCGCTCACCTGATGACCGGTATACACCGTATACCAATGATCAGGTTACAGTAAATGACCGCGCCGGTAAAAAATCATTTATCTTCCATCTGACATAAACAAACATGTCAGATGGGAGATAAATCTCATCCCCTGGTCCTCTCCGGTCCCCCGGTGTCGCCAAAGTGTCCCCTCACCCCCCCTTCCTCCCGAAAATCTAACATGGCGCCACACATACCGGCGCGCACAGCAGCGCGCCGGCCGCATTTCCCCCTTTCCTATGGTTTCTGTCGCATGTGCTATGACACATACGACAGAAAACTGCTCCCCAGGCCCTGCCAGGTCACCCCCTATTCCCACCCCGGTGTTCCCCGGTGTCCCTCGTACCTGTCAGCTCTGATCCCCCGCGCCCCCCTCCTCCTTCACACTGCACGCCGGTCATACTGCAGAGCGCGGCTGTCAGCTCCACTTCCTGCTTTGCCTTCAGAGACGCTGGCTGCTGCTGCTCGCACTCTGCAGCCGTGACCCAGGGAGAGTGGGTGTAAATTCTTTGCACCCACTCTCCTCAAATGGAGGGTCTGCACTCCTAGAAAATGGGGGATACGTTCCCTGAATGTGCCCCCCATATTCTAGAAGGTCCAGAATCTCCGCGGGACTTTCACAATGGATTACAGCAGGGACCCGATTTTTTTTTTCTTTTCAATAAATTGGCCAAAGAGGGAATGTTTTTGGGGAGTGTTTTTTCAAATAGTTTTTTTTTTTTGTTGTCAATTTTTTTTTTTATTATTGTCAATTAGTTATGTCTGGTATCAAATAGACGCCGTGACATAACTAATTGCTGGGCTTGATGCCAGGTGACATTACACATCTGGTATCAACCCCATTTATTACCCCGTTTGCCACCGCACCAGGGCAACAGGACAAGTTGGGGCGAAGCGCCAGGATTGGCGCATCTAATGGATTCGCCACTTCTGGGGCGGTTGCGGCCTGCTATTTTTAGGCTGGGAAGAGTCCAATAACCATGGCTCTTCCCACCCTGAGAATACCAGACCCCAGCTGTCAGCTTCACCTTGGCTGGTGATCTAATTAGGGGGGACCCTACGTTTGTTTTGTTTTTTTAATTATTTATATATAAATTAAAAAAAAAAAAAGCAGCTTGGTGAGCCCTCCAAATTGATCACCAGCCAAGGTGAAGCTGTCAGCTGTAGTTTGCAGGCTACAGCTGTCTGCTTTACCCTGGCTGGCTATCAAAACTAGGGGGGACCCCACGTCATTTATTTTAATTCTTTTTTTTTCTTTTTGGGCTAAATACAAGGCTAAGCACCCTTTAGTGCCACATGAAAGGCACTAAAGGGCACCAGCTTAGAATATGCAGGGGGTGGGACGTTATTTATTTTTTATCATCTATCCATTCATCCATTGTAGCATTTTAGGCTATGTGCCCACAATCAGGGTTTGCAGCGTTTTGGGCGCAGAGTGTTTTCCCTGCATCCATAACGCTGCGTTGTGCAGTAGAAGCACAGTGGAAGGATTTTTAGAAATCCTATGCCCACTGTGCTTCTTTTCTCCGCAGCATAAACCGACCTGTGGCGCAGCTTCCCGAGCCTCAGCATGTCAATTTATGCTGCGGAGATGAGTGTTCTCTGCAGGTAGAATAGAACTAAAGTCCACAGCAGCCTGAACCCAAATCGTGGGCATGGGCAGCTGCGTTCTCCCGTGGACAACACTCACATCTCTGCAGGAAGGCTGACATTGTGTACTAGACGCCGTGTCGCTGGATCATGGCCACATAGCCTAACAGTGAGAAATTTGTTGCTACAGCAACATTTTTGTGAAGTACCTGTGGATTAAAAATGCTTACTATACCCCTGAATAAAATCCTTGAGGGGTCCAGTTTCCAAAATGGAGTCACTTGTGGGGGGTTTCTAATGTATAGGTACCCAAGAGGCCCTGCTAATGTGACATGGTGCGCACAATTTATTTCAACTTTTCCAAAATTCAAATGGTGCTCCTTCCATTCCAAGCCCTCCCATTTATCCAAACAGAGGTTTTTGGCCACATATAGGGTATCCCTGCGCTCACAAGAAATTGAATAACAACCTGTGGGGTCCACGTTTTGTTGTTGCCTCTTGAAAAAGTGAGAAATGTGATGCTAAAGAAACATTTTTGTGAAAAAAATGAAAATTTTCAATATGGCAACCTAAGCTTATCAAATTCTGTGAAGTATTCGTGGATTCAAAATGCTCAATATACACCTAGATAAAAGCCTTGAGGTGTCTTGTTTCCAGAATGGGGTCACTTGTGGGGGACCTCCCCTGTTTAGGCACTTTAGGGGCTTTCCAAATGTGACATAGCGTCCACTAATTATTCCAGCCAAATGTTCAGTCAAATGGCACTTTTTCCCTTCCGAGCCCTGCTGTGCACCCAAACAGTTGATTTCCACCACACATAAGGTATCTGCATACTCAGGAGAAATTGCACAATACATTTTATGCTGCTTTTTCCCCTTTTACTCTTGTTAAAAAAAAAAAAGCTATGTGGTTGAACAATTTTGTGGTAAAAATGTATTTTTTTTATTTTCACAGCTCAACATTATAAACTTCTGTGAAGCACCTGGGGGTTCAGGGTACTCACCAAACATCCTTGAGGGGTCTATTTTCCAGAATGGGGTCACTTCTGGGGGACCTCCACTGCTTAGGCACCTCAGGGGCTCTCCTAATGCAACGTGGCGTCCGCTATTGATTCCAGTCAATTTTGTAGTCAAATGGCACTCCTTCCCTTCCGAGCCCTGCCGTGTGCCCAAACAGCTGATTTCCACCACATATCAGATATCAGCAAACTCAGGAGAAATTGCATAATAAATTTCATGGTGATTTTTTTCCTGTTACCCTTGTGAAAAAAAAAGCTACCTGGTTGAAGTAACAATTTTGTGGTAATTTTTTTTTTTTTATTTTCATGGCTCAACGTTATAAACTTCTGTGAAGCACCTGGGGGTTCAGGGTACTCACCAAACATGTAGATAAATTCCTTGAGAGGCCTAGTTTCCAATATGGGGTCACTTGTGGTGTTTTTTTTGCTGTTTACGTACCTTAGGGGTCCTCCAAATGCGACATGGTGCTCGCAATCTTTTTCAGCCAAATTTCCTTTCCAAAATTCAAATATTGCTCATTTCATTCCAACCTCTCCCATTTGTCCAAACAAAGGTTTCAGACCACATGTGAGGTATCATCGCGCTCATAAAAAAGTGGGTAACAAACGTTTGGGTCAAAGTTTTGGAATTACCTCTTGAAAAAGTGAGAAAATTGATGCTAAAGCAACATTTTTGAGAAAAAAAATGACAATTTTCAATATGACAACGTAACGTTATCAAAATCTGTGAAGTACCTGTGGGTCCAAAATGCTCAGTATACCCCTCGATAGAAGCCTTAAGGGGTATAGTTTCCAAATGGGGTCACTTGAGGGGGGTTCCTGCTGTTTAGGTACCTTAGGGGATCTGTAAATGCAACATGGTGCCCGCAATCTGTTTCAGCCAACTTTGCTTTCCAAAATTCAAATATTGCTCCTTTCATTCCGAGCCCTCCCATTTACCCAAACAAAGGTTTCTGACCACATGTGGGGTATCGGCGCGCTCATAAGAAAGTGGGTAACAAAGTGGGAGGTCCAATTTTTGGTGTTTTCTCTTCAAAAAGTAAGAAAATTAGTGCTAAAGTAACATTTTTAGGAAAAATGTTAATTTTTATTTTTTTTCATTCCACATTACATTAGTTCCTGTGAAGCACCTGAAGGGTTAATAAACTTCTTGAATGTGGTTTTGAGTACCTTGAGGGGTGAAGGTTTTAGAATGGTGTCACTTTTGGGTATTTTCTGTCACCCAGGCATCTCAAAGTCACTTCAAATAGGATGTGGTCCCTAAAAAAATGGTTTTGTAAATTTTGTTGAAAAAATGGGAAATTGGTGATGAACTTTGAACCCTTCTAACTTCCTAACCCCAAAAAATTTTGTTTCAAAAATTGCGCTGATCTAAAGTAGACAAGTGGGAAATGTTATTTATTAACTATTTTGTGTGACAGAACTCTCTGGTTTATGGGCATAAAAATTAAAAGTTTGAAAATTCCAAAATTTTTAATTTTTTTGTCAAATTTCAGATTTTTTTACAAATAAAATAAAAAAAATCATCCTAAATTTACCTCTAACATGAAGCCCAGTATGTCACAAAAAAACAATCTCAGAATCACCGGGATCCATTGAAGCGTTCTAGAGTTATAACTTTATAAAATGACACTGGTCAAAATTGCAAAAAATGGCCTGGGCATTAAGTACAAAACTGGCTTCGTCCTTAAGGGGTTAATAAGCCCGAAAACACAAGACACAGCCGCTCCTGTCAGCTCCACGCAGCAACTGAAGACAGCTGCGTGATCAGCTGAGCTGTCACTGAGGTTACCCGCGGCCACCGCTGTATCCAGTGACAGCGGGTAACCTCAGTGACAGCTCAGCTGATTGCGCTATTCCCTTCATTAGCTGCATGGAGCTGACAGGAGCGGCGGTGCATTCTGCTGCTCCGGTCACCTCCATGCAGCAGAGCTGGAAGTGACACTGGACCATCCTGGATTACGCCGGACATGGAGGGCTTTTTCGGGTTTATTAAAGTGGTGAACGAGGGTATATGTTTGTGTTTTTTATTTCTAATAAAAGATTTTTTCGAGTGTGTGTGTTTATTTACTGTCACTTACAGATTAATCATAAAAGGTATCTCGGGGAGACGCCTGACATGATTAAGCTAGGATTTAGTGGCAGCCATAGGCTGCCAATAACTCCTTATTACCCTGATTGCCAACGCACCAGGGCAAATCGGGAAGAGCCGGGTACAGTCCCAGAACTGTCGCATCTAATGCATGCGGCAATTCTGGGCGGCTGCTGGCTGATACTGTTAGGCTTGGGGACTCCCCATAACGTGGAGCTCCCCTTCCTGAGAATACCAGCCTTCAGCCGTATGGCTTTATCTGGCTGGTTTTAAAATTGGGGGGACCGCACACCGTTTTTTTAAATTATTTAATTATCTATTTCACTGCACAATATAGACATGCCCACCGGCTGCTGTGATTGGGTGCAGTGAGACACCTGTCACTCAGCGTGGGGGTGTGTCTCACTGCAACCAATCATAGGCGCCGGTGGGCATGGAAAGCAGGGAATACGAGATTGTTTAAAGAGCGGCCGGCTTTTTCAAAATAGTAAAAGCCACCGGAGCAGTGTAAATGCCGTGCAGCGCCGCGCCGGTGATCGGGGATCGGTGAGTATGAGAGAGGGGGTAAGAGGGATAGACTGACATGGACAGAGAGAGAGGGACAGAGATAGTGACCGACTGACAGAGATTAGTGAACAACAGACATTGTGAGGCGCTTCAGAACGCAGCTTTTCAGCTGCGCTCTGAAGCGGACCTTTTTTAAGCTGCGGAGTGCACACCTGCGCACATAGCCTCAGACATGAAAATCGTATGAGGGATGTCACACGTTTCAATTGACTAGGTTCGTGCAACAAAACGTTCAATTCTAGACAAAGATACGATGTGTTTGCGATCAACGGTTTTGCGTTCAATCCTGATCGCACGTAGATGTCACACGCAGATACCTCACAAACGATGCCGGATGTGCGTCACTTACAACTTGACCCCAACGACGGATTGTGAGATATATTGAAGTGTGAAAAGTGGGCTTAAGGGCTCACTCACATATGTGTTAGGGAATCTCATTTGTCTTTCCATGTTTATGAAAAGAAAAGTGAAATTAACCTCTGCAGTGTGACGTAGCTATGTCACACTACCTCAATGTAGTCAGACACAAAAGAGTTTCTTTTTATACTTATTTTATTTTGAAAAAAAGGATTCATGCATATGATGTCCACAATTTAACGTTTCGACCATATTTTGGTCTTCATCAAAGGGACCATCTGTGGTAGTAAGGCCAGGTGAGTTGTTACTAGGAAATGCTTCGCGGCAAGTACCGAAGGACCGTAGCTCAAAAGTATAATTAACCATATATTCTTAGAACTATGGATCATGTGTAATACGCCCGGCCGCTATATTAGTTCGGCTCATTCAAATTCTATAGTTAGGTGCATCCACTGTTTCCTTCTGTAACAGGGTCTAGTAAGGAAATAGGAGGGCAATATTTTGCTCCAGTATCCAATAAGGTGCAACAGGGTAGTGTCCTTATCCTAGTTGAAACCAGTTCCTGTATACTCTAGTGTTGCATGCGGAAGTCCTCTGAGCAATAATCCCTGTCTAGTATAGGGAACCAGGCTGCAGTATATATAGTAGGTGAGGGTCTCTGTTCAGGTTCCTAAATGGTTATGAGTATCGCCCAAGGGGGGACCGGACTGTCTGAACCGTGTGAAAAGGCAACAGGACCTACTCCCTCAGTGTGGCAGTCACTGAGGGAGTAGGTCCTGTTGCCTTTTCACACGGTTCAGACAGTCCGGTCCCCCCTTGGGCGATACTCATAACCATTTAGGAACCTGAACAGAGACCCTCACCTACTATATATACTGCAGCCTGGTTCCCTATACTAGACAGGGATTATTGCTCAGAGGACTTCCACATGCAACACTAGAGTATACAGGAACTGGTTTCAACTAGGATAAGGACACTTCCCTGTTGCACCTTATTGGATACTGGAGCAAAATATTGCCCTCCTATTTCCTTACTAGACCCTGTTACAGAAGGAAACAGTGGATGCACCTAACTATAGAATTTGAATGAGCCGAACTAATATAGCGGCCGGGCGTATTACACATGATCCATAGTTCTAAGAATATATGGTTAATTATACTTTTGAGCTACGGTCCTTCGGTACTTGCCGCGAAGCATTTCCTAGTAACAACTCACCTGGCCTTACTACCACAGATGGTCCCTTTGATGAAGACCAAAATATGGTCGAAACGTTAAATTGTGGACATCATATGCATGAATCCTTTTTTTCAAAATAAAATAAGTATAAAAAGAAACTCTTTTGTGTCTGACTACATTGAGGTAGTGTGCCGGAGCTCTCCCCCCTTTTGAGTCTACGTATTTTCTCCTGAGCACCTATATGGTGAAGCAAGGTCTTCCCTCTCTTTTGACGTAGCTATGTGACCACCTTATGGCCTCCTTCACATGGCTGTGTATCTGGTACGTGCTGTATCCATTTTTTTCACAGTTACCACGCGTACCCATTATAAGCTATGGTGCTGCTCGCAAGTCCATGTGTTTACACCTACCGTGTGTGATCCCTACGGAGACATCTGTTTTTTTTCCCAGCAGCCACATGACAAACGCCAACAGAAGTCTAGGGGGCCGTGAAAAACACGTACAGCACACAAATGGCATCAGTGCATAGTCCTCCCGTCTGCCATCCATGTTTCGTACGAGTTTAACATTGAAAATATAGGATAAGCTGTAATTGCTGTATATGTAGTTAGCTGGGTTATGGTACTGTATCTATGTAGCAAGTGTGGTTTTGCTCCTATATCAATACAGTAAGCTCAGTTATAGTACAATATTTAAGCAGTAAGCTTAGTTCTGGTACTATGTCTATGCAGTAAGCTTGTTCTGTTCCTGTAGCTATGTAGGAGGCTCGGTGTCCTGTTGCTGTTCCTATGTAGTAGACAGAGTAAGTACGATTTTGTTCCTGTATGGGTACAGCAAGCTCGGTTCTGCTCCTGTATCTCTGTAGTAAGCTCGGTTCTGCTCCCTTATCTCTGTAGTAAGCTCAGTTCTGCATCCTTATCTCTGTAGTAAGCTCGATTCTGCTGCCTTATCTCTGTAGTAAGCTCGGTTCTGCTCCCATATCTCTGTAGTAAGCTCGGTTCTGCTCCTTTATCTCTGTAGTAAGCTCGGTTCTGCGCTCATATCTCTGTAGTAAGCTTGGTTGTGCTCCCATATCTCTGTATTCTTTGTTACTGATGAATTGTTAGTGGTCATTTTCTCCATGTGGTGCTGAGTCATGTCTCTGAGTCATATGGGCTGATGACGTCCAAAATGCATACGTAGCAGCATGGACGCCTACATATAAGTCCTGCCTGCCAGATACTGAAGCATGATTTCTATTTCCTGAGGAAGGAGACAGAGATGTCTCTGAAACGCGTAGAACTGTAAAAATAAAAAGGAAGTCTTTTAATCTACAGCATCTGTGGTTTTTAGCGCGGCGATAAACCCGTTTCTTTTTTTCGATATATACTATATGTCATTTTGGGGCCGCTGCCAAACCACTAGACACTCACAAGCTTGAGAAAGGGGTTGTGACTGGCATAACCTAACCAAGTGAGTGTATTCCTGTTTATCATTTCTACCCTCATACCTGGTAACACCCTATTTGCGCTTTCTTTCCCTCCTACAGTGACCCATATCTCTGTAGTAAGCTCGGTTCTGCTCCCTTATCTCTGTAGTAAGCTTGGTTCTGCTCCCTTATCTCCGTAGTAAGCTCGATTCTGCTGACTTTTCTCTGTAGTAAGCTCGGTTCTGCTCCCTTATCTCTGTAGTAAGCTCGGTTCTGCTCCCATATCTCTGTAGTAAGCTCGGTTCTGCTCCTTTATCTCTGTAGTAAGCTCGGTTCTGCGCTCATATCTCTGTAGTAAGCTTGGTTCTGCTCCCATATCTCTGTATTCTTTGTTACTGATGAATTGTTAGTGGTCATTTTCTCCATGTGGTGCTGAGTCATGTCTCTGAGTCATATGGGCTGATGACGTCCAAAATGCATACGTAGCAGCATGGACGCCTACATATAAGTCCTGCCTGCCAGATACTGAAGCATGATTTCTTTTTCCTGAGGAAGGAGACAGAGGTGTCTCTGAAACGCGTAGTACTGTAAAAATAAAAAGGAAGTCTTTTAATCTACAGCATCTGTGGTTTTTAGCGCGGCGATAAACCAGTTTCTTTTTCTCTATATATACTATATGTCATTTTGGGGCCGCTGCTAAACCACTAGACACTCACAAGCTTGAGAAAGGGGTTGTGACTGGCATAACCTAACCAGGTGAGTGTATTCCTCTTTATCATTTCTACCCTCATACCGGGTAAGACCCTATTTGCGCTTTCTTTCCCTCCTACAGTGACACATCTCTGTAGTAAGCTCGGTTCTGCTCCCTTATCTCTGTAGTAAGCTCGGTTCTGCTCCCTTATCTCTGTAGTAAGCTCGGTTCTGCTCCCTTATCTCTGTAGTAAGCTTGGTTCTGCTCCCTTATCTCTGTAGTAAGCTCAGTTCTGCTCCCATACCTCTATAGTAAGCTCGATTCTGCTCCCATATCTCTGTAGTAAGCTCAGTTCTGCTCCCATATCTCTGTAGCAAGCTCGGTTCTGCTCCAATATCTCTGTAGTAAGCTTGGTTCTGCTCCCTTATCTCTGTAGTAAGCTCAGTTCTGCTCCTATTCCTCTATAGTAAGCTCGATTCTGCTCCCATATCTCTGTAGTAAGCTCGGTTCTGCTCCCATATCTCTGTAGTAAGCTCTGCTCTGCTCCCATATCTCTGTTATAAGCTCGGTTCTGCTGTCTTATCTCAGTAGTAAGCTTGGTTCTGCTCCATTATCTCTGTAGTAAACTCGATTCTGCTGTCTTATCTCTGTAGCAAGCTTGGTTCTGCTCCATTATCTCTGTAGCAAGCTCGGTTCTGCACCCTTATCTCTGTAGTAAGCTCGATTCTGCTGCCTTATCTCTGTAGTAAGCTGGGTTCTGCTCCCTTATCTCTGTAGTAAGCTCAGTTCTGCACCCTTATCTCTGTAGTAAGCTCGATTCTGCTGCCTTATCTCTGTTGTAAGCTCGGTTCTGCTCCCTTATCTCTGTAGTAAGCTCAGTTCTGCACCCTTATCTCTGTAGTAAGCTCGATTCTGCTGCCTTATCTCTGTAGTAAGCTGGGTTCTGCTCCCTTATCTCTGTAGTAAGCTCAGTTCTGCACCCTTATCTCTGTAGTAAGCTGGATTCTGCTGCCTTATCTCTGTAGTAAGCTCGGTTCTGCTCCCTTATCTCTGTAGTAAGCTCAGTTCTGCACCCTTATCTCTGTAGTAAGCTCGATTCTGCTGCCTTATCTCTATAGCAAGCTCGGTTCTGCACCCTTATCTCTGTAGTAAGCTGGATTCTGCTGCCTTATCTCTGTAGTAAGCTCGGTTCTGCTCCCTTATCTCTGTAGTAAGCTCGGTTCTGCACCCTTATCTCTGTAGTATGCTCAGTTCTGCACCCTTATCTCTGTGGTAAGCTCGATTCTGCTCCCATATCTCTGTAGTAAGCTCGATTCTGCTCCCATATCTCTGTAGTAAGCTCTGTTCTGCTCCCATATCTGTGTAGTAAGTTTGGTTCTGCTGTCTGTAGTAAGCTTGGTTCTGCACCCTTATCTCTGTAGTAAGCTCAGTTCTGCACCCTTATCTCTGTAGTAAGCTCGATTCTGCTGCCTTATCTCTGTAGTAAGCGTGGTTCTGCACCCTTATTTCTGTAGTAAGCTCAATTCTGCTGCCATATCTCTGTAGCAAGCTTGGTTCTGCTCCCTTATATCTGTAGTAAGCTTGATTCTGCTGCCTTATCCCTGTAGTAAGCTCAGTTCTGCACCCTTATCTCTGTAGTAAGCTCGATTCTGCTGCCTTATCTCTGTAGTAAGCTGGATTCTGCACCCTTTTCTCTGTAGTAAGCTCCGTTCTGCACCCTTATCTTTGTAATATGCTCGATTCTGCCCACTTATCTCTGTAGTAAGCTCTATTATGCTGCCTTTTCTCTGTAGTAAGCTTGCTCTGCTCCCTTATCTCTGTAGCAAGCTCAATTCTGCTGCCTTATCTCTGTAGTAAGCTCGGTTCTGCACCCTTATCTCTGTAGTAAGCTCGGTTCTGCACCCTTATCTCTGTAGTAAGCCCGGTTCTGCTCCCTTATCTCTGCAGTACCTTCAGGTCTGCACCCTTATCTCTGTAGTAAGCCCAGTTCTGCTCCCTTATCTCTGCAGTAAGCTCAGGTCTGCACCCTTATCTCTGTAGTAAGCCTGGTTCTGCTCCCTTATCTCTGCAGTAAGCTCGGTTCTGTTCCCATATCTCTGTAGTAAGCTCCTTGCTGTTCCCATATCTATGTAGTCATCTTTGTTCTGTTGCAGTATCTATGTAAGCAGTAAGCACGGTTCTGTTCCCATATATATATATATATACCAGTCTGTTCATAAAGTCTGTTACCACTGCTGCTTTAATGCAGTGGCCAGAGATAAACAGACCAAAGGTGGGCCGCTGCAACTTGAGGGCCACTGCCTTATGATTGCCCCCCAACTTAAAATGTGCCGGCCAGCCCCTGTCGTTAAGTAAAGGGCCAATAAGGCTCCACTATTTGACCACAGTCACAAATAGGAAGAATTGCAGATAAAATATCCCACATTCCATAGTGGTGAAAAGCTTCCTACATGTGAGAGAGAGGAAAAGACAATCAGATCATTCACCTGAAGTTCAACATATGCAGGCCAAAACTGGCTCCAGTTAAACCACCATCACACAGAGAAAAACTAACAATTCCTATTCATCAGGCAGATGAGAATATTTACCCATTATAGCGCTGTGC
Organism: Anomaloglossus baeobatrachus; assembly: GCF_048569485.1. NCBI lineage: Eukaryota > Metazoa > Chordata > Amphibia > Anura > Aromobatidae > Anomaloglossus > Anomaloglossus baeobatrachus. The sequence continues at coordinate 320,678,595 of NC_134357.1, forward strand.
CAGGTAACCCCTGTACTTCACCGACGCATGTTTCGCTAATTGCTTTCTCGAAGGGAGATTTGTTGAATATGTTGACCTTAGCCCTTTGTATATACTTATTGGTCGCCCACCCATGTAGTGTTCCACCACTGTCTTGGAATAGTCTTTGTTATCATCAAGTCTAGGTGGGGATCCACTATCCTCTGGTTCAGTCATCACCTTAGCATTTATGATTCTTTTGATCTTCACAGCCATACAAGAGGCTACCCCTACCTAAAAGTATTATCATTCACCCCTAACCAGTAGTTTTTGTACCCATGTCATGCTATTACAACAGTGAGACCTGATAATTGATACAGTCTTATTTGTCTCAACCCTGGGCAGGAACTCTACATGGGTGACCAATAAGTATATGCAAAGGGCCAAGGTCCCATTTCCTGTACATTTGTACTTGTAGCTGCGACTACCCCAGAAGAGATTCCGGCATATTCTATTACCTTGTACTGATGCGCTTGGTCTGTGGAATTCTTTGGATTCCATTATTAGAACACCGTTACACTGAATCTGATCGTGATATCATATCAACACTGAACATATATTCCAGCGCACCTTTTTATCCTTTAGACAGATAAGGCAGACGTTAGTCACATTGATACCTTCTGTGCATGATTATTCATTGTCAAACTCATAGATACGTCACTTGACATGTTCCCTGAGAAAGGCTGTTGAATCAGCTAATACGTTGCAACACGCATGTCCTGCAATTGATTTTCTTCTTTTTTCAAAATAAAAAAGCATTACGGAAAAGAACATTATTTCTTTCTTTTTCGTTTTTCTTCATGTGTGCTCGAGTTTATCTATAGCCTCATAACTCAGGCCAGAACCAAGATAGAGGAACGGGAAAAACACCATTTAACTCGGAAGTGTACAGGCTTCCATTTGATATGTCACAAGAGTATCTTTGCTATTATTTTACCCATGCAGATGCAAAATTTTGAAACGTATGTCCAAAAAAATCAATGTGATATAAAATTTTAAAAAAATTCACATGTGCCTACTATGCTCCTAGCAACATCTGTACTAAAATTCAAGTTGGGATCCCAAGTGGATCATACATCAAAACATATCTATATTAACAGTATTAATTTGAAAACCTTGAATTCAGATCTGTACAACCTGTGGTCTAAAAGTGTAGGGTCAATGTTGGCCAAATAACCAATCCATGATGTTTAGATATTATTACATTATCATTATTATTATTACTACATATTGTTACAGCTTAGAAGCAGTAGAGGACATAAGAGTATAGCTGGAGTGATGGGAAGCTGGAGAGAGGAGAAAGCTTTGTTAGAGCACAGATGCTGAGAATGAACAGGGAGAGAAAGTGAATGAAGAGAAGCTCAAAGGCCAGAAGCGCTGTCAGTCATGTGAAGTATCCACCCACACCACACTTTTTTATAGCTCACCAACAGTCCAACTACTATGACCACTTCAAAGAAAACATCAGAGTGAAGCAGTATTAAGCTTCGAGTTTTGAGAAAAGTATTCTTTTGCTGTTCAGGATAAAGCACAGTCATTTCATTGGAACAATGAACAAGTAACTGTACACCATTTTGTGGTCTATTATGATGAGAATGGAGAAATAAAAATACAAATGTGTAGTTATGATATCTGAGTCCATGATTCAATAGCTGTTCATTTGCTCCCCAAAAATTTAATTTCAGTGATAAAAACTGATATCTTACCAATTTTGCGATAAGTCTATTACTACTTGGATGTTTTTTCTGCTCAGTATAAAAAGAGGAAAAACTTTATAAATGTATGCAATGATGACAAAGATTTTGGAGTGGAAGCTGAATGGCACTTTATTGTCATGGTGCGGTGGTACTTGTGTATGTGGTATTATTTGGTCACTATTTGGTGGTAATATGGGGTCTGGTTATGGTTTAGCAGTATTTTTCCCTTGTATGCGGTATTAGTATATAGTGGTAATATGTGGTCTGTTCATAGTGTGGTGGCATTTTTCCATTAAACGTATCATTTAGTCACTATGCGGTGGTAATATATGATCTGGTCATGATGGTAATAAATGGTCTGGTCATTGTGTGGCGGCATATCGCATACATTTGGTCTGTGGATGCTGAGGCCAGAGATTAAGTGGAGCAGATTATTGAGCTGAAAAGTAGGCATGAGGTCATCCTTTCCAATTTGAGCAAAGTTCCTTTAGTACTAATTTTAAATGCTTGTAAAGACTCATAAAAAAACTATTCACCATACTAAGAAGTGACTAACAGTTACTGGAACAATGTGGCCCTGACAGGATACAATGAAACTATAAAAAGGGGAAAATGTGGATTAAGTAGAAAGCGCTTTTACTTTTAGCTGCAATTACTTGTTTTTGTGGTTGAAGAAAATGTGTGAAGATTAACAAAATTAACAATTATTTAAAGATTAACAAAATTAGTTAAAGATTAACAAAATGGGTGTGGCTTTAAAATGGGCATGGTTTCTTAACACAAATGAGGAACCTGTTGGTAAAAATTGAAATTCCACCTCTGGATGTATGGGATGGAGCATTGTTCTGCAGAAAAATACAGTGGTACCTCGTTTTTCGTTGATCTTGGTTATCGTAAGTTTCTGTTTTCGTTGATTTTTTCCACTAAAAATTTGCCTTGGTTTTCGTTGATTGCCTCGGTTTTCATCTGTTTTTGTCTGCATGCCCACGTGACTAAGCTGCTATTTTTGCAACAACAAAGCGTGATCCATACATTTCCTGCTCTGTATGGCATTATGTGAGTGTCACCCCACTTGTCAGTTTCAAAATATATGTAAGAAATGTAAGATAAAATGTATTTATTCTTTACATTAGTGTTTTATATTCATTTAATATTCATTTTATATTCATTTCTTATTGTTTTTAGTATTAGACACTATCTTTATTCCCTATAAAATGTGTTTTTTGTATGTATTTTAGAGTGTCTAAAATGAATTAATTGGATTTACATTGATTCCTGGAAGAAATAATTGCTTCAGTTTTAGTTGGTTTCGACGTGTTTTTGATGAGTTGTGTTTTTTCCGTGCAGGGTTTCCTGATGGGACCAAAGTGAATGAGAGTCCTGAAGTCTCATGCACACAAGTATTTTCTACTTGCAGATTTAGTGCAGATTTAAATTTGCAGCATGTCAATTCTTTCAGCGTTTTTGCATGGTTGACAGATAGAAACAACCGAGACAGTGCATCGGCCTTGACACTCTTCTCAGCTGGGCGGAAATGCAGAACAAAGTCGAAGTGGGCGAAGAACAATGACCACTGGGCTTGGTGTGGATTCAACCTTTTATCTGACTGTAGGTAGGCCAAGTTCTTGTGGTCAGTGTAGATAATGAAAGGATGCAACGCTCCCTCCAGCAGATATTGCCATTCTTTTATAGCCATCTTGATCGCCAACAGTTCTTGATCACCAATTGAGTAGTTGTGCTCGGCAGGAGAGAAGGACCTGGAAAAGAATCCACATGTTACTGTCTTAAACACAGCAGACTGCTGCATTGGGGCCGCTCTGGTACCGGAGGACAAAGCATCTTCTTCCAGGATGAACTGTTTTCTCATCTCTGGTTTATTCAGCGCTGGAGCTGAAGAGAAGGCCTGCTTAAGGGCGACAAACGCATCTTCTGCTTCTGGAGTCCACACCTTTGGTTTCACCCCCTTGCAGGTCAAAGCTGAGATGGGTACAATCTGGGACGAGAAATGCAGGATGAACTGCTGATAATAATTGACGAAACCGAGAAACCACTGGTTCGCTTTCAAACTGTCGGGTCGAGGCCTCTTCAACACTGCTGATACCTTGTCTGGATCCATCCGCAGGACGGCGTCCAAGATTATGTAGCCTAAAAAAGGCAGGGAAGAGTGCTTGAAGAGGCACTTCTCATATCTGGCATAGAGATGATTCTCCCTTAGTCTCTTCAACACCTGGCAAACATTTCTTCTGTGTATGGATAGGGAGAAAACACCAAGATATTGTCTAGGTACACTACCACACACGAGCAGGTCTCGAAATATATTGTTGATAAATTCCTAGAAAACTTGCTGAGCTCGAATGGCATTACCTGATACTCATAGCGGCCATCATGTACACTGTGTGTAGAATTATTAGGCAAATGAGTATTTTGATCACATGATACTTTTTATACATGTTGTCCTACTCCAAGCTGTATAGCCTTGAGAGCCAACTACCAATTAAGTAAATCAGGTGATGTGCATCTCTGTAATGAGGAGGGGAGTGGTGTAATGACATCAACACCCTATATAAGGTGTGCTTAATAATTAGGCAACTTCCTTTCCTTTGGCAAAATGGGTCAGAAGAGAGATTTGGGCTATGAAAAAGTGCCGTAGTGCACTCCCTGATGAAGCCGCATCTGGGATGCACAGGCTCCTGAGGCAAAACACGTGTTGGTGGGTGGGGGGGGCTGCTCTTTTCCTCCCTGAGGACTGGCACCTTGTATTCAAAACAACCTTTCCCTTTGGTAAGGCAACTATTTACTATTAGTTAATTTATATGGCAACCCTCTCTTGTAGATATATGTGTTGTTTTATCTCACAAACTTTGTTTACGTTTTTTTGCACTACCAGCACTTTATTATTATATGAAGGCTTCAGCAAAAAGGAGTACTTTTTACCTCATATGCACTACGGCACTTTTTCATATGTTTGGGCTATATTTATAACTCCCGGCTGGCCCCTTATGTTTATTACATCAGCTGGTCTGTCTACCATCTAGTGCTCCCTGAGAATTCTTTTTGATCTGTGCCATGTTTACCTCAAAGGGGAAAATAATTGTTTTATTTAATTTTTTAATGTGAAAACCTCTGTCAACCCCTCCCTGTGTGTTTAATAAATGATATTTTTGCACATTCTATACTCCTTTGTTCTCCTGTATTTATGTTAATTTTGGAGTGTGTGCCTGCGTCTGGAGGACCCTAGTGTGGCCTCCACTCGCAAACATAGCTTACTAGGGTGCTATGGAGATTCTTCTGTTTAACAGTATACAGATGGCAGCCCCAGAAGATTAGAGTTTTACAGGCGGACACGCTGGCTGTACAGAAACGAGACAATTTTAATTTTAAATTTTAATTTCAAAGAGTGACCCCACCTCAGTAATTCTCCAGTCCAAAACCGATTCATGCTTCTGAAGCCACGACAGGCCCATTAACAGTGGATGAGATATACCAGGCAATCCGTGGAGGGCGATTTTTTTCCATATGCAGCATTCCCACACGAAGATCAACTTCCTCGGTGACAAACTGGATGGATTCGGCAGAGGCTTTCTATTCACTGACAACAAAGTAATGGGAATTTGCAGCTGATTAACAGGAATCCGATACCAATCCACTATGGCCTGCTTTATGAAATTCCTATCAGCACTAGCGTTCAGTAGGGCAATCTTGGAGAACTGGAAGTCGCCACTGGTTACTGACACAGTTATATATAGAAGTGAAGAGGACTTGCTCTTGCCTAGGGTAGCCTTTCCTACCAACCCTAGACTGTGTAGTTTCCTAGCTTTTTAGGACAGAAGCGGATCAGGTGAGAAAAATGTCCGCAATAGAAGCGCCCTCACTGGTGCGACAGATCTCATGGAAACGACTGTCTGGAAGCAATGATCTGCCTCCATGGGCTCGGAGGATGCAGTGGAGGTTACTGGTAGCGGCATGATGGGCCTCTGGAATGAAGGAGCCATGTTCAACAACCTCTTCACCAGGTTCATGTCTCTGGATCATTCTTGGAACTAAAGGTCGATGCTGATAGCCAGCGATAGTAGATCGTCCAGAGACCATGGCCCATCTCTACCCGTCAGTTCGTCCTTTATTCTTCCAATGCTTCCCAGAATAACAAACCTGTGCTTTGTTATTTCAACCCAGTTCGGAGGACAGGGTGCGGAATCGGACAGCATATTGGCCTACGGTGAGACTGACTTGGTGGAGTCTATGCAGCAAGTATGTAGCTGAAGAAACTCAACTCAGCTCGTCGAATGCCTTGCAGAATGTTTCCAAGAAGGCCGGCAGATTCTGAATGATAGGATCACTTCGCTCCTACAAGTGGATTCATCCAAGCCAGGAGTTCGCCCCTCAGGTGAGACATCATAAAGGCCACATTGGTCCGATCCGAGGAGAACAGATTTGACCGAAGCTCGAATTACAGGAAGCACTTGTATATGAAGCCTCTGCATAATTGGGGATCACTGTCAAACCGTGGAGGGGACATCAGCAAAGATCAGAACTTGGGGCCGGATGTGTTGCTGGAGTAGGAACTGCACATGGTACCGCGTTTCTACAGGAACATGGCATATAAGCGGGTGTCCAGTGCCTGAAGATGAGTCAGCCTCCGATCCTGTTGCTCGCAATGGCAGACCACCTCTTCACCTCTAGCTGCAAGCAGGTGATTTGATTGGGACCGGGGCCAGCGGGATCCATGGCCTGGGCAAACTGTAATGCTCGCAGGGCAAGCAAGGGATCAGCGGACCCACTGGGCCACAGCATATAGAATACCCAAAGGGGCTTGACTACGGAACCACACCTTGTTTTCACCAGAGCCTCTGATGGTGAGGGTGTTATTCTGTAGGTGTGAGACCGTGTGCCACTCAAGAAGACTGATGCTGTGATAAATGGCCCCAGAGATACGAACACTGACAGTCTCTGAAGATGGAAACAGCACCAGCAGCCGGTGTAGTAAATTTGGCCAAGATGGATGGATGAATGAATGCAGTAGCAGCAGCCAACGTGGATACTTGCAGCAACAGCAGCGGACTTGTAATGCACTGAAATAGATATGTATCAGCCACAGTACAATAGCAGCAGCAGCACTAAGAAGATGAGAACTAGCAATGTATAGAACTCGTAGCCAAAGCACCTCCCTTGAGGGGAAGGTGCCTTAAATACCTGATGCCTCTCAGCCAAGCTGAGAGACACTTCTATGTCAGGGCGTACTGGTCCTTTAAGAAAAGGGGCGTGTCCATGCATGTACCCTATGGGTATCTCCAGAAGGCCTGTACGGCGTGCACAGGCCCTGGGAGACAACAGCATGGTCCACAGATGTAGCAACCACCGCTGGGTGGCCATGAAGGTGAGAGTGCCGATGTCTCCGCCAAAGGAGGGAGGCAGAACAGTGAGGGGACGCCAGCATGGGCATTACGCATGGAAGTGTGAGGATACATACTCTTCTACTATATTCTTGAAATAATGACTTCTGCTAATACAAACCGAATCAGATGGTGGTAACAGATGTTGTGGTGTGCTGATGAAGGTTTTCCACATTTCGGTCACGCCAACTCTCCCTTCTGAGCCGGTACAAGTGGCTCAGCTACGTTGGTGACCTCCTCCTCCTCCTCTGCCTTATGCTTCCACTGAGCACCTGCTGTCGGGTGGGAATTCCGTCAGCAGTGCTTCTACCAGCGTGCAATCGTATTTCCATATTTTCCGATCACACTCTAGTGACAGAAGGATGGCACGTTTTCATTGTAGCAGGGCAGCCACCCAATAATCAGCATGGGTAACAATCCAGGGAACTTGGTGGTCGTTGTACAGACACAGCAGCATGTACGGTGCTGGCCAAAAGTATTGACACCCCTCTAATTCTGTCTGATAATACTCAGTTTCTTCTTGAAAATGATTGCAATCACAAATTCTTTGGTATTATTATCTTCATTTAATTTGTCTTCAATGGAAAAAAAAATTGTCATAAAGCCAAATTGGATATAATTCCACACCAAACATAAAAAGGGGGTGGACAAAAGTATTGGCACTGTTTGAAAAATCATGTGATGCTTCTCTAATTTGTGTAATTAACAGCACCTGTAACTTACCTGTGGCACCTAACAGGTGTTAGCAATAACTAAATCACACTTGCAGCCAGTTGACATGGATTAAAGTTGACTCAACCTCTGTCCTGTGTCCTTGTGTGTACCACATTGAGCATGGAGAAAAGAAAGAAGACCAAAGAACTGTCTGAGGACTTGAGAATCCAAATTGTGAGGAGGCACGAGCAATCTCAAGGCTACAAGTCCATCTCCAAAGACCTGAAAGTTCCTGTGTCTACGGTGCGCAGTGTCATCAAGAAGTTTAAAGCCCATGGCAGTGTGGCTAACCTCCCTAGATGTGGAAGGAAAAGAAAAATTGACAAGAGATTTCAACGCAAGATTGTTCGGATAGTGGATAAAGAACCTCGACTAACATCGAAACAAGTTCAAGCTGCCCTGCAGTCCGAGGGTACAACAGTGTCAACCCGTACTATCCGTCGGCGTCTGAATAAAAAAGGACTGTATGGTAGGATACCCAGGAAGACCCCACTTCTTACCCCAAGACATAAAAAGCCAGGCTGGAGTTTGCCAAAACTTACCTGAGAAAGCCTAAAATGTTTTGGAATAATGTTCTCTGGTCAGATGAGACAAAAGTAGAGCTTTTTGGAAAAAGACATCAACATAGATTTTACAGGAAAAAAAAGAGGCATTCAAAGAAAAGAACACGGTCCCTACAGTCAAACATGGCGGAGGTTCCCTGATGTTTTGGGGTTGCTTTGCTGCCTCTGGCACTGGACTGCTTGACCGTGTGCATGGCATTATGAAGTCTGAAGACTACTAACAAATTTTGCAGCATAATGTAGGGCCCAGTGTGAAAAAGCTGGGTCTTCCTCAGAGGTCATGGGTCTTCCAGCAGGACAATGACCCAAAACACACTTCAAAAAGCACTAGAAAATGGTTTGATAGAAAGCACTGGAGACTACTAAAGTGGCCAGCAATAAGTCCAGACCTGAAACCCATAGAACACCTGTGGAGAGATCTCAAAATGGCAGTTCGGAGAAGACACCCATCAAATCTCAGGGACCTGGAGCAGTTTGCCAAAGAAGAATGGTCTAAAATTCCAGCAGAGCATTGTAAGAAGCTCATTGATGGTTACCGGAAGCGGTTGTTCGCAGTTATTTTGGCTAAAGGTTGTGCAACCAAGTATTAGGCTAAGGGTGCCAATACTTTTGCCTGGCCCATTTTTGGAGCTTTGTGTGAAATGATCAATGATTTGATTTTTGTTTAATTCTCTTTTGTGTTTTTTCATTGCAAGCAAAATAAATGAAGATAATAATAGCAAAGAATTTGTGATTGCAATCATTTTCAAGAAGAAACTGAGTATTATCTGACAGAATTGCAGGGGTGCCAATACTTTTGGTCAGCACTGTATTTACTCATGTGTGTCAGGCTTCACAGAATAAACAAAAAGCTATCCTTGGTGACAGGTGTATCGTGTATCCCCCAGCTATGCTCAGTGATGCCCGTGAGCTATTTTCAGATCGTAACGCTGATGATGATTTCATCAGTGCTGGCCATGTTTGTGGAGTACTCGAAGTAGCGCAACTCAGCACACATGTCCCGCACTGAGGCCCACTCGGTTTTCTTGAAGTAGTGTTGACCCGTAGAGCGACTCACCCGTGCGTGCTGCAGCTGAAACTCCACAGTCACCTTCTGCTGCTCACACAGTCTATCCAGCATGTGTAAGGCCTGTTTCACACGTCAGTGATTCTGGTACGTTTGTGCTTTTTTTTAAACGTACCAGAATCACTGACATACGCAGACCCATTATAATGAATGGGTCTGCTCACACATCAGTGATTTTTCACTGCACGTGTCTCCGTGCGGCGTACCCGCGTGTCCGTGATTGCCGCACGGAGACATGTCCATTTTTTTCTGGCATCACTGATGTCCCACGGACCACGCAGTGGTGTGGTCCGTGAAACACGTGCCAGAAAAAAACGTGCTTTTAAAATAAAAATCATTTTTACTCACCCGGCTCCAGCGATGTCCTCTGCAGCCCGTGCAGCCTGCTGCTTCTGAGCCGGCTCATTACTGTCGCGCATATTCATGATGCACGACACAGCAGCTGCTGCGGGGGTCAGCGCCGGCCGGATGCTGCACCGCGGGAGCGATCAGCACCATGGAGAGCGGGAGCGCGCACAGGTGAGTTAATCTCTAAGTGCATTCACGGTCCACAGAGAACGGAGCCCAGGTTGCACTTAGACAACCCACGTGTGCCGTGGTTCACGGCACATGGAGGGACATGTGCGTGTTTTACACGCCAGTGAAAAACGTCAGTGTTTTTCACTGACGTGTGAAACGGGCCTAAGGTGGAGTTCCACCTTGTGGGTACGTTGCATATGAGGCAGTGAGTGGGAAGGCAGAATTGATTCTGCAGCACAGACAGGTGTGCAGCAGCAGAGTGAGAATGTTGAAAGTGTGCACATGTCGCGGGCGGAGGAGGGGACGCTGCGCTCACCCACTGCTCGGGTCCGGCTGCTGCTGCTGCTCGCTGGTGGCTCAAGAGGTGGGCCGGATCCCGGGGACTCGAGCGGCGTTCCTCGCCCGTGAGTGAAAGGGGGGTGGTGTGTGGTTTTGGGGATATTGTCCGTGACGCCACCCACGGTTGTAGTGAGGTTGTGACACCACCGCTGCTCTGGACGGGGATCCCGGGAGCGATGACAGGGAGCAGCTTGGATGTTGTTCTTCCCCTCCATGGGTAGGGGGGTTGGTTGTCCCTGGGCCCGGTGATGGAGGAATGGCAGGCGGGTTACGGGGCCTGGTGAGGTGCAGGGTCACGGGGGCAGCGCTGTGCCACACGGCACGGTGGTACTCACTCAGCCAATGATGAATGCAAACTCTCCGGTAAAACAAACGGCTGGATGGACGGGTCCCACAGGCGGCTGCGGTGTTTTTCCCCTAACCCCAGGTTGGTAGTGTAAGTCCTTTCCTTCACCTTCGTGTACGCTCCTCCTGCACTCCGGTTTCCAGCTGGCTCCCCAGTTCGGTACCGGTGGGCCACCGCCCAGCCCCGGCTACCTACGGTTCCACCAAGACTGTCTTCCCGGCTCCCGCAGACGGCCACTACCGTCCGCCTGACTCTCTTCACGAGGGGAAACCACATAGAATCCAACCTAGGCCCCAGTCTGCGTCTGCCTCTCTGCAGACCTCCTCTCTCTTCCTCTGCCTGGACTTCACTGCGTTGTTTCCTGCTTCAGACCAGCTAGACTCCTGGGTAGGCGTCTCCATCTGCCTGACTCTGCCCACCTGGTGTGTCTGTCTGAACCCGAGGGAGGAAATCAGGTCTCACTGGGGGTGCCTGCTGTGAACTGCTGGGGGTGGGGGTGTGTGTGTGTTGTGACCTGTGGCCCCTGGCTTGTCCAGGGTGCCACATTCCCCCTTAGTAAAATGCAGACCGTCCGTGGGCTGCCCGTCCACCACCGGTTTTATTTTTCTCTTTTAAACTGAAAAGATATAAAAACAAACACCAAACAGTATACATTTCAAATCTTCCCATACGGGAGGCATATCACTTCAACCGTTGCAACAACAATAAAACACTTTTAATAATAGCAACGGAACGGATCCTTCAGTCACCCACCCAAACAACCTGGCCCTGATGCTGCCCATAGGAAGTGGGCAGCACCCCTTGACCCCAGTCCAAGAACGGGCCCAGATTTGTTAACGGGACGGGTACTTCGCTGCCGTTGCGGCCGGGCGGACTGCCAGAGCCGTCGTCATCTCCGTTGCGGCCGAGCGGACTGCCGGGGCCGTCGTCATCGGCGGTGCGGCTGGGATGGAAGCCGGGACCGGTAGCAGGGTGGTGACAAAGATAAGGCCTGGGGACCCCAGGTCTGGGCCCTCCCTCACATACGCTGCGAGCCCCGCTACCGGTGACAGGGGTAACGGGTCGGTCGGGGCGTTGGCCGCGGCATGGCACTGAGGTTTCAGCGGTGCCGAACGGACGGGACATCTCGTGCAGTGGTGCTTTCCAGGAACCAAGTATGGCCGCAGAGTCCTGGCGTCCCTGCTTCCACAGCCGCGTGCTACATGCGGCCAGACGCCATCCATCCCCCCTAGTCTTTTTTCGGCTCCTTCTCTACAGGGGCGGGGTTTCGGTTTTCGCGCCTTCACTGCTCGAGGAGACGCTCGAGCGGGGACTTTTCGCGCCCAAAATGGCGGCTTCTCAAAATTTTCGGCCGGACGCCTCCGGCGGTCACAAGGCGTACCTCTACCAGACGGCAGAGCGGTGAGATCCTGTTCATGATGCCAAGTTGTCGGGGGGGGAGGAGGGGACGCTGCGCTCACCCACTGCTCGGGTCCGGCTGCTGCTGCTGCTCGGTGGTGGCTCGAGCGGTGGGCCGGATCCCGGGGACTCGAGCGGTGTTCCTCGCCCGTGAGTGAAAGGGGGGTGGTGTGTGGTTTTGGGGATATTGTCCGTGACGCCACCCACGGTTGTGGTGAGGTTGTGACACCACCGCTGCTCTGGACGGGGATCCCGGGAGCGATGACAGGGAGCAGCTTGGATGTTGTTCTTCCCCTCCGTGGGTAGGGGGGTTGGTTGTCCCGGGGCCCGGTGATGGAGGAATGGCAGGCGGGTTACGGGGCCTGGTGAGGTGCAGGGGCAGCGCTGTGCCGCACGGCACGGTGGTACTCACTCAGCCAATGATGAATGCAAAGTCTCCGGTAAAACAAACGGCTGGATGGACGGGTCCCACAGGCGACTGCGGTGTTTTTCCCCTGACCCCAGGTTGGTAGTGTAAGTCCTTTCCTTCACCTTCGTGTACGCTCCTCCTGCACTCCGGTTTCCAGCTGGAGGAGCGTACACGAAGCCAGGTGGCCCTGTTGCTCGAGAGTGGGAGGAAGAGGTCGAGACTGCAGCAGTAGAGGGAGCAGGAGGAGCTTCAGATCTCTCCTGGTTTTTCAGGTGTGACTCCACTGTAGCTTATTCTGTGCATTGAGATGCCTTGTCATGCAGGTAGTATTTATGTTAATATCACAAATACTGATTAAGATAAGCTCATGCCACACATCGGGGTTAAAGAATATGTAATATTAATGAATTGTGTACTTATAATAGTATCCGGTGTGTGGGGGATGAACAGACCGTAAAGATCATTCAGAAAGACTAAATAACCAAAAAAGGGGAGACCGAACAAGGATCTATAATGATTACAAACTTTATTAGTGTAAAATACGACACCAGCCATTGACTGGACTGAAATAAGACGTCCCATTTTTAGCCAATATGTGTCAATAGAAATCCATTATGCCGCCATAAAAGAAAAAGGAGTAATATAAAGTGTCATGTGCAATAGAGAGTTAAATAACCATAAGTGATTGTATTACTTGCCATATATAAGTGCACGAAAACACCTGATCACAAGCCATTGATCAGTGCTAATGGCATCAAGGTGCTGGTGCTTTCAGTACAAGCTGTAAAAAAGTATAATTACCTGATTAGAACAATGGCACCAGACACCTAGCTATAGATTGTGACGCCTGCCCGGAAGCTCGTGTTTCGCCGCTTCCGTCTTCAAGGGGGTTTGAAGAAGGAGGCGCCAAAACGCGAGCGCCGGGGTCTGGCTTGTGATCAGGTGTTTATGTGCACTTATATATGTCAAGTAATACAATCAATTATGGTTATTTATCTATTTATCACTCTATTGCACATGACACTTTATATCACTCCTTTTTCTTTTATGGCAGCATAATGAATTTCTATAGACCACATATACTGTGTAATACATGATATCCTGCATTGAGAAGCATTTTATTTTATTTTATATATATATATATATATATATATATATATATATATATATTTATACATATATATTTTTTTATATACATATATATATATATATATATATATATATATTTTATATTATTATTATTATTTTTTATATATATATATATATATATATATATATATATATATATATATATTTCTAACAATTATACATTTATGCGCCATATTTGTTACTTTATGCAGCACAGCTTTATGGTTTTCTATGAAATCATAACTTTGAAGTATTTATTTATGATTTCATCATGTTATTCTCTGTTCATATATTGGCTTAGTTTGTGACATCTTATTTCACTCCAGTCACTTGGCTGGTGTCTTTTGGAATTTTTATTGGATTTTATACTAATAAAGTTTGTAATCATTATATATCCTTGTTTGGTCTCCTCTTTTTTGGTTATTTAGTGTTTAGGTTAAGAACATTTATACCTCATTCCAGGCTCTGACCATAGCATGCAAACCATCTGTGTCTTGTCAGCACATTGGCTGAAGAAATGCAAGCCAGGGAGCTTCTTTAGGCTGGCTTTGGTGTGCTCGTTTCGTCGGTGCGGTGGGCAGTAGCAGCCGACGTACTGCCTAGGGGCTGGCCGTGATGCAACAGGATACACTATTTCCTCTTTTGCTGTACAGCCTGGGCAGCATGACCACCTACTCTTCCTCTGAATTTCACATGTGACTCAGTCAGATAGCCTTCACTCCATGTGGGGTCAAGGACCTCATGATCCCGCGCATCATCTTCCACCCACTTTTCACACCTGCCCTCCTTGCCGGTCTGCACACTGCGCAAAGCCGCAGTAGTTGGCACATGTGTTTCGTCATCATCTGAGATGTGCTGCAGTGGTCCGCTGTGTGCACTAGCCCTCCCATGTATTCATTCTGGGGCAGTAGTTCTGCTCGTAGTTCTGGGTGCATATTGCACCTGACAGGTTCCCTAGACCCATATTCAATGTACCCAAAGCTGTTGATTATTGGATGATGTACAAGAGAACCCACTGTGACTCTTGTCTGCATTATTATAGGTAATTCTGTAACCCTACTGATAACCAAGCTGTATGTACTAGGCTCAACTACGGAGCCTGTTCCGTATGGTGATGGCACATGCCTGTCTTAGCTGTACCTCGGCCAATGCCAAGGAGTTAAGCCAGTAGCGGACATATCACCGGTTCAGCAGGTGTGGTGAACAGGGGCCCGAAGGTTCAGGGGGCGCTTGCTCCTCGGTCAGTAATGAGGTCAATCCGACTTGTTGTCCGGAGCTTCAGGCTCCGGGAGGCCGCTTGTCAGATCGCTCTCCTCACAAGCAGCATGTGGGGCAGGGAACAATCCTGCAGCTCTGCACAGTCAGTGCAGGCAGCAGAACGCAGGAATCTGTCCTTTGTTCCCTGCGGCACTTTGTCTGTGACACAAGAGCGCACTGATGTTGTCAGTACGGCGCGCGCGTACAGTACAGACCAAAAGTTTGGACACACCTCATCTCTAGAACAATTGTTAAGAGGAGACTTTGTGTAGCAGGCCTTCATGGATAGCTGCTAGAAAACCACTGCTAAGGACAGGAAAGAAGCAGAAGAGACTTGTTTGGGCTAAAGAACACAAGAAATGGACATTAGACCAGTGGAAATCTGTGCTTTGGTCTGATAAGTCCAAATTTGAGATCTTTGGATCCAATCACCGTGTCTTTGTAGAAAAGGTGAATGTATGGACTCTACATGGCTGGTTCCCACCATGAAGCATGGAGGAGGAGGTGTGATGGTGTGGGGGTGCTTTGCTGGTGACACTGTTGGGGATTTATTCAAAATTGAGGGCATACAGAACCAGCATGCCTACCACAGCATCTTGCAGCGGCGTGCTATTCCATCCGGTTTGCGTTTGGTTGGACCATCATTTATTTTTCAACAGGACAATAACCCCAAACACACCTCCAGGCTGTGTAAGGGCTATTGACTAAGAAGGAGAGTGATGGGGTGCTACGCCAGATGACCTGGTCTCCACAGTCACCAGACCTGAACCCAATCGAGATGGTATGGGGTGAGCTGGACTGCAGAGTGAAGGCAAAAGGGCCAACAAGTGCTAAGCATCTCTGGGAACTCTTTCAAGACTGTTGGAAAACCATTTCCGGTGACTACCTCTTGAAGCTCATCAAGAGAATGCCAAGAGTGTGCAAAGTAGTAATCAAAGCAAAAGGTGGCTACTTTGAAGAACCTAGAATAGAAGACATATTTTCAGTTGTTTCACACTTTTTTAAGTATTTCATTCCACATGTTTTAATTCATAGTTTTGATGCCTTCAACGTGAATCTACAATTTTCAGAGTTCTGAAAATAAAGAAAACTCTTTGAATGAGAAGTTGTGGACAAACTTTTGGTGTGTACTGTATGTCATTTGAAGCATTCCTGGCAGCGCAGCCGGGACCCCTACAAGCAGCAGCAGCGGGGGCCTAGAGGAGAAGCAGCGGTGGGGACCCCTAGAAGAGCAGCAGCGATGGGGGCCGGTACAGGAGAAGCAGTTGTGGGATCCCTACAAGAACAGCAGCGGCCAGGACCCAACAGGAGAAGCAGCGGCGGGGCCCCTACAAGAGCAGCAGCTGCGCGGACTTGTACGGAGAGGTGAGTGGTGACTAATGTTGGGGGTGTATTGATGTATATTGCAGGTGTATATAAGGGGTATAGTGATGTACAGTGCCTTGCAAAAGTATTCGGCCCCTTTGAATTTTTTAACCTTTTCCCACATTTTAGGCTTCAAACATAAAGATAAAAAAATTAAAATTTGATGGTGAAGAATCAACAACACAATTGAGAAGTTGAACGAAATGTATTGCTTATTTTAAACTTTTATAAAAAATAATGAACTGAAAATTGGGCGTGCAATATTATTCGGCCCCTTTAAGTTAATACTTTGTAGCGCCACCTTTGCTGAAATTACAGCTGCCTGCAAGTCGCTTGGGGTATGTCTCTATCAGTTTTGCACATCGAGAGACTGAAATTTTTGCCCATTCTTCCTTTTCAAACAGCTCGAGCTGAGTGAGGTTGGATGGAAAGGATTTGTGAACAGCAGTTTTCAGCTCTTTCCACAGATTCTCGATTGGATTCAGGTCTGAACTTTGACTTGGCCATTCTAAAGGTTGCTTTACACGCTGCGACATCATTAACGTCCCCGTCGTTTGTGCGTCACGGGCAAATTGCTGCCCGTGGCGAACAAAATTGCTAGTAAACGTCACACATACTTACCTTCCTAACGACGTCGCTGTGGCCGGTGAACAACCTCTTTTACAAGGGGGCAGTTTGTGCAGCGTCACAGCGACATCACACAGCAGGCCACCAATAGAAGCGGAGGGACGGAGAGTAGCCGCATGCAGGACACTCCCACCTCGTTGCCGGAGGACGCAGGAACGCTGTTGTTCGTCGTTTCTGGGGTGTCACACATAGCGATGTGCGCTGCCTCAGGAACGACGAACAACCTGCGTCCAAAATGATCAACGATATTTGGGAAATGAACGACGTGTCAACGATTTTTCCCTAATTTGCGATCGTTAGCGGTCGCTCGTAGATGTCACACATCGCTAACGCCGCCGGATGTGCGTCACAAATTCCATGACCCCAATGATCTTTCGTTAGCGATGTCATTGCGTGTAAAGCGGCCTTTACACCTAGATACCTTTATTTGTGAACCATTCCATTGTAGATTTTGATTTATGTTTTGAATCATTGTCTTGTTGAAAGACAAATCTCCGTCCCAAGCTCAGGTCATTTGCAGACTCCAACAGGCTTTCTTCAAGAATGGTCCTGTATTTGGCTCCATCCATCTTGCCATCAATTTTAGCCATCTTCCCTGTCCCTGCTGAAGAAAAGCAGGCCCAAACCACGATGCTGCCACCACCATGTTTGACAGTGGGGATGGTGTATTCAGGGTGATGAGCTGTGTTGCTTTTACGCCAAACATATCATTTGGCATTGTGCCCAAAAATGTTTATTTTGGTTTCATCTGACCAGAGTACCTTCTTCCACATGTTTGGTGTGTCTCCCAGGTGGCTTGTGGCAAACTTTAAACAACACTTTTTATGGATATCTTTGAGAAATGGCTTTCTCTTTGCCACTCTTCCATAAAGGCCAGATTTGTGCAGTGTACGACTGATTGTTGTCCTATGGACAGACTCTCCCACCTCAGCTGTAGATCTTTGCAATTCATCCAGAGTGATCATGGGCCTCTTGGCTGCATCTCTGATCACTCTTCTCCTTGTTTGAGATGAAAGTTTGGATGCACGGTCAGGTCTTGGTAGATTTGCAGTGGTATGATACTCCTTCCATTTCAATATGATCGCTTGCACAGTGCTTCTTGGGATGTTTAAAGTTGTGGAAATCTTTTTGTAACCAAATCCGGCTTTAAACATCTCCACAACAGTATCATGGACCTGCCTGTTGTGTTCCTTGGTCTTCATGATGCTCTCTGTGCTTTAATGAGAACACTGAGGCTATCACAGAGCAGGTGCATCTATACAGAGACTAGATTACACAAAGGTGGCTTGTATTTATCATCATCAGTCATTTAGGACAACATTGGATCATTCAGAGATCCTTTATGAACTTCTGGAGTGAGTTTGCTGCACTGAAAGTAAAGGGGGCGAATAATATTGCAAGCCCCAATTTTCAGTTTATTCTTTTTTACAAAAATTTAAAATAAGCAATACATTTCATTGAACTTCACAATTGTGTCCCACTTGTTGATTCTTCACCATAACATTACATTTTTTATCTTTATGTTTCAAGTCTGAAATGTGGTAAAAGGTTGAAAAATTCAAGGGGGCCGAATACTTTCGCAAGACACTGTATATTGCAGGTGTAGTGATGTATCTTGCAAGTGTAGTATATAGGGGGTATAGTGATGTATATTGTATGTATAGTATATAGGGGTTGTAGTGATGTATATTGCAGGTGTATATAGGGGGTCTAGTGAGGTATCTTGCAAGTGTATATAGGGGGTAAAAAAAAGCAAAACAAAACAAAGAGAAAAATTGTATGAATAATACCCTGACTAGATATAGCAACATGTGATAATAAAACTTAACCTTTAATTGGGTTATTTAAAATAAATATACAAACTGTGATCCAAACACCATTTAAAACCTGGAAATGATGGGACCAATGTGTGCTACGTGTATCTATGGCACCATCATTTACAGAATATGGGGAACGGGTAACGTTCACCTTGATGAAAAACACCGGAGAGGTAATAAGTTTTTCAACACACAAATAGCTGATGTGGTGTCGCTGATTAGACAAATGCTGGGTAAGTGCAGCCTTCAAAGATGCATGTATACATGAGAAGTAGCATGCCACTTAACAGACAGAATGTCGTCACTCAGCGTCATCAACACCAGGCAAAAAACAGTGTGAATGTCCCACTATAAAGCTATGCTAGTGTAATACGCTCTAACAGGGGACAACCAAACAAATGCACCATGACATACGGTACCCAGAAAATAATGACCTCATAATGCATATACCATGCTCTGTACCAACTATGGCAGGGGGTCAGGGAACAATAGGATGTCATATACAGTGCAATATTAGGACCACTTAAAGTGGAACCATCTCACCCAGTCTTTTTGTCGGTGAGGTGTCGTCCTCCTCCAGTGCTGCTTAGTCCATATACCGGCACGGGGGGAGCAGTGGCTTGGTCACTGGCCCTGTCTGGGATACAACTGACCCTTAGATAATCCACAAAAACTCCCGCCCTTACAAGGGCAGTCCACAGCTGGCCCTGTTGTGGCTGACCCTAGTATCCATCAAGCAGGTGACTCCCGACGCGTTTCACAACAACTGCTCATCAGGGGAGGCTTGAAACACCTGAAAATCGTGGTTATGGCTCAGGCTTAGAGCACAAACCTATGTGGCCTGGTATCATTATTATGATATCATAATTATGATTATGATACCAGGCCACATAGGTTTGTGCTATAGGTTTATCTAAGGGTCAGTTGTATCCCAGACAGGGCCAGTGACCAAGCCACTGCTCCCCCCGTGCTGGTTTTAAATGGTGTTTGGATCACAGTTTGTATATTTATTTTAAATAACCCAATTAAAGGTTAAGTTTTATTATCACATGTTGCTATATCTATGCAAGTTGTACATGTTGGAATTCTTTTCTAATACCTACTGGTTCTGAATTGGTGCTATATTCAGAATAATACCCTGACTATAAATAAATAAATAAATTGTAAGTGCTTAATAACAGGGTACTTAGTATATACATTTTTGCAAAAAGGTAAGAAGCTGTCCCACCTCGTCAAGGTGTACCCGTCTGGGACAGTCCCTAACCAACTAAAGTTAAAAACATTTTTATACCTGACTTGTGTCATGTCAAAACTCCAATGTGGATGGTAACAAGTGGTCCCAGACTAAATTCAAAGTGCAGTGGGAAGCAAATTGATTGCCCAGTCGCAGTATAAGGAGGGCTGCACCCCCATCTTGCACTAAAGCAAGGAAGCAGACAAAAAACACCAAAAAAGTTGAGCTGTAACAAATATTTAGTAAACATGCAACATTACAAGCATGTGAATGGCAGCCTCAAGACAAGAAAAAAAACAAAGAGAAAAATTGTATGAAAAATACCCTGACTATAAATAAATAAATTGTAAGTGCTTAATAACAGGGTACTTAGTATATACATTTTTGAAAAAAGGTAAGAAGCTGTCCCACCTCGTCAAGGTGTACCCGTCTGGGACAGTCCTTAACCAACTAAAGTTAAAAACATTTTATATACCTGACTTGTATCATGTCAAAACTCCAATGTGGATGGTAACAAGTGGTCAGCTGGGTCCCAGACTAAATTCACAGCGCAGTGGGAAGCAAATTGATTGCCCAGTCTGATTTATATAATTATATATATATATATATATATATATATATATATATATATAGATATATACACACACACACCGTATTTTTCAAAAATTTGGGAGGAAAATGATGGGTGCCTCTTAAGATTCGAATGTAGTTTACCGGGAGGTGGAGAATGGGAGCTGTGCTGGCTGCCGTTGGTGGTGTGTGGAGCAGGGCGGTGCGGGACTGTGCTGGCTCCGGCGAGTGAGATGTACTGTCGGCAGAGCAGGGCTGTGCTGGCTGCGTTGGGTGAGATGCTCTGTCGGAGGTGTGGGGCTGTACTGGCTGTGTCGGGTGAGATGCCCTATCGGTGGGGCTGTGCTGGCTGCGGTGGGTGAGATGCTCTGCTGGTGGTGCGGAGCTGTGCTTGCTGCGTCGGGTGAGATGCTCTGTTTGCGGTGCGGGGCTGTGCTGGCTGTGGCGGGTGAGATGCTCTGTTGGCGGTGTGGGACTGTGCTGGCTGAGATGCTCTGTTGGCGGGGCTGTGCTGGCTACGGTAGGGGCTGTGTGGAGCAGGGTGGTGCGGCTTGTAAGATGGTCTGTCGGCGGTGTGGAGCTGTGTGGAGCAGGGCGGTGCAACCGGTGAGATGCTCTGTCGGCGGTGAGCTTTTGAAGTAATGCCGCCAAGAGTCGGCGCATGCACATATGAGATCTCGGATTGTCATTGAACCAAGAATTCAATCTCTGCAGATGCCGATTCCAGGGGGCATTTCTTTGAAGCCGACACCACTGGCATCTGGGACAGCAGCCGCACCACCATGCCTCACACAGCCAGGCATGCAGCAGCCAGCACAGCCAGCCACACAGCAGCCAGCATCGCCTTACTCCAGCACCGCTGCCGCCCCCTACAGTAAGACACCATTGGTATATATACAGTACAGACCAAAAGGTTGGACACACCTTCTCATTCAAAGAGTTTTCTTTATTTTCATAACTCTAAAAATTGGAGATTCACATTGAAGACATCAAAACTATGAATGAAAACATGTGGAATGAAATACTTAAAAAAGTGTGAAACAACTGAAAATATGTCTTATATTCTAGGTTCTTCAAAGTAGCCAACTTTTGCTTTGATTAAAGCTTTACACACTCTTGGCATTCTCTTGATGAGCTTCAAGAGGTAGTCACCAGAAATGGTTTTCCAACAGTCTTGAAGGAGTTCCTAGAAATGCTTAGCACTTGTTGGCCCTTTTTCCTTCACTCTGTGGTCCAGTTCACCCCAAACCATCTCGATTGGGTTCAGGTCTGGTTACTGTGGAGATCAGGTTATCTGGTGTAGCATCCCATCACTCTCCTTCTTAGTCAAATAGCCCTTACACAGCCTGAAGGTGTGTTTGGGGTCATTGTCCTGTTGAAAAATAAATGATGGTCCAACTAAACGCAAACCGGATGGAATAGCATGCCGCTGCAAGATGCTGTGGTAGCCATGCTGGTTTAATATGCCTTCAATTTTGAATAAATCCCCAACAGTGTCACCAGCAAAGCACCCCCACACCGTCACACCTCCTCCTCCATGCTTCACGGTGGGAACCAGGCATGTAGAGTCCATCCATTCACCTTTTCTACAAAGACACGGTGGTTGGATCCAAAGATCTCAAATTTGGACTCATCAGACCAAAGCACAGATTTCCACTGGTCTAATGTCCATTCCTTGTGTTCTTTAGCCCAAACAAGTCTCTTCTGCTTGTTGCCTGTCCTTAGCAGTGGTTTCCTAGCAGCTATTTTACCATGAAGGCCGGCTGCACAAAGTCTCTTCTTAACAGTTATTCTAGAGATGAGGTGTGTCCAAACTTTTGGTCTGTACTAATATATATATATAGATAGATAGATAGATAGATAGATAGATAGATAGATAGATAGATATCTGCAGCTTTGTTGCAACAGGGGCCCCAAGTTGTCAGCTTCTGGCCCTGGGTTAAGCAATAACTTGTGTTCCCCAAGATGGTTACCAATATAATATATAACTCATACTGCAAAAACACAAGCCCTCAGATAGATTAATAGAAAAATACAGAAAACGTATAGCTCTAATTAAGTTATGGAGGCTAAAACAAGCTTAGTCCCTGAGGGGTGGAACGTGGTAATTTTCCTTTGTAAATTTTGTCTTTTTTCCTTTTTGTGTGATTGTTATCAAAATTGACTAGCAGGAAAAAAAAAGCTTAAGAAAAATAATTGCTTTTTAACATATTTTACCTCAGAAGAAACGTATTATTTACCACAGAAAAAAACGTATTTACCTCAGAAAAAAAGTACTATTTACCTCAGGAAAAAAAAGTATTATTTACCTCAGGAAAAAAAGTATTATTTACCTCAGAAAAAAAGGTATTATTTACTGAATAACCTAGTAAAAAAAAATATCACGCAGTGCACATGGCGAATCTACACTAGTGACCTATGCCCACATGTGAGAGACTCCCCAATTCTTAATGATAAGACGAAGTACCAAAAACGAAGGGTTTCTTTTTCCCTTAAACCCATGATTTTTAACGGGTTTCGGAAATAGAAATACGGCGAAATCCGTGGTTAACGTATCTACGTCACCATCAGCCATTAACTGACATGTAACGTTCGGAGACAAGATGGCGACGGAAGGTTGGGCAGATGGGTGACGTCACGATTCCGGCGCGGCAAATCATAGCTGCTCGGCTGCTGAGGCCAAGGAGATAGGCGGTGTTTGCCGTAAAGCAAGACTTGCGAGTGAGCTCTGCGACGTGAGGAGGCTTTGTGTTCGGGAACGGTTAATCGTGCCGAGAGAGGAAGGACGGGTCTGTAAGTAGGTGAGTGCCATATTTTCCGTTTACTGTGCAGGTTGAGCAGTGCATGGGCAGTATACATGTGGTTTGTCTGCATATTAAGGCGCGCACGATGTGGCCCCCGCCATGCTGTACCAGCTACAATGTGTATTACCACAAAGGTGCAGGAACGGTAATACACTGCCCTGGTAGGAACTAGCCCCGCCATATCCTCACACAGTGCACGCAGATACAATCACTGGATTATATAGTGCACATATACCTAATATACTGTATGTGCAATATATATACAAATTATGTATGTATGTGTGTGTGTGTATGTGTGTGTATATATATATATATATATATATATATATATATATATATATATATATATATATATGCGCATGCATGTGGGTATGCATTATCTGGATTTTACATGATGTGCCTATTTTGTCAGGCATTTCCCACTATATATAGTGCTAATTTAGAATTAAGAATTATAATTTCCTGCTCCTTTTTGGTTTCAATGGGGTTAGCTATTCACTAAGGAGATCACATTTCTGATCAGCACTGGTACCATAGTAGGGAACCTCCCTCCAAATATTTAAAATAATTTTTTTATGTATTTCAGCACTGGAATGGCGTTTTAATTCAAACTCCCCTGTCTTATACTTACTCGTCGTTATCTTCATTTTTTTTTCCAGCGGCTGTCTGGTTAGTCTCCAGCAACTTGTGACCTGCCGTCAGCACCAATGTTTCACGGAGCACACCAGAGGTCCCAATTCAATATGAGTCTATGGGTGCCCAGAGTGGCTCTCGTAGACTTGCACTGAGTGCTTGTGACGTAACTTCGGGCTTCCAGCCAGTCAAGTTGCAGGCACAAGATAGCGCTGCATGATAAAAGGATAAATCCACCGGAATGAGTATAAGGCTGGGGCCACACGGGGACTAATGCGATCCTCGCATGACACTCGGCTCGCGCTGGCAGCACAGCGGGAGCCAAGTGTCACTGCGACTGAGGTCCGATATTGCGATCGGACCTCAGCTGCGGGTGACGGGCCTACGTTGCGTAGGAGAGGGAGGGATTTATCTCCCTCTCTCCTCCGTAGCTGGCTATTGCCATTTTCGCACTGCACTTGCGGTACACCGGTGTACCGCGAGTGCAGTGCGATTTTCCTCTCACCCCATAGACTTGAATGGGCACAAGAGAAACAAGGATCGCATTAGTCGCAGCATGCTGCTATTTGTTTTCTCGGTCCGATTGGGGCCGAGAAAATGATCACTCATGGGTGCTGGCACATAGGTTAAAATTGGTCCGAGTGGAATGCGGTGCTTTGTCGCGCTCCACTCGATCCGATTTTCATGCCGTGTGCCTTAAGGCCCAGTCACACTAAACAACATCGCTGCTAACGAACAACTTTTGTGACGTAACAGCGATGATGCTTAGTGTGACATCCAGCAACAACCCGGCCCCTGCTGTGAGATCGTTGGTTGTTGCTGAATGTCCTGGGCCATTTTTTAGTTGTTGCTCTCCCGCTGTGAAGCACACATCGCTGTGTGTGACAGCGACAGAGCAACAACAAAATGTGCAGACAGCAGGAGCCGGCTTCTGCGGACTCTGGTAACCATGGTAAACATCGGGTAACCAAGAAGCCCTTACCTTGGTTACCCGATATTTACCTTCGTTACCAGCCTCTGCCGCTCTCAGCTGTCAGTGCCGGCTCCTGCTCTGTGCACATGTAGGTGCAGTACACATCGGGTAATTAACCCCATGTGTACTGTAGCTAGGAGAGCAGGGAGCCAGCGCTAAGCAGTGTGCGCGGCTCCCTGCTCTCTGCACATGTAGCTGCAGTACACATCGGGTAATTAACCCAATGTGTACTGTAGCTAGGAGAGCAGAGAGCCAGCGCTAAGCAGTGTGCGCGGCTCCCTGCTCTCTGCACATGTAGCTGCAGTACACATCGGGTAATTAACCCAATGTGTACTGTAGCTAGGAGAGCAGGGAGCCAGCGCTAAGCGGTGTGCGCTGGTAACCAAGGTAAATATCGGGTTGGTTACCCGATATTTACCTTAGTTACCAAGCGCAGCATCGCTTCCACGCGGCGCTGCTGGCTGGGGGCTGGTTGCTGGTGAGCTCACCAGAGCCACGCTCCAGCGATCCCTGCCAGGTCAGGTTGCTGGTGGGATCGCTGGAGCGTCGCAGTGTGACATCTCACCAGCAACCTCCTAGCAACTTACCAGCGATCCCTATCAGGTTGGATCGTTGTTGGGATCGCTGGTAAGTTGTTTAGTGTGACTGGGCCTTTAGGCCTAATAGTGGGAGCTGGGGACTTGCATTTAAAGTGTCATTACAGCTCTCAAAAAAACCCTCTAGCGTGGTGCTTTAAATATGCAGTTTAAAGGGATCTTGTCACCAGGGTTTACTTTATGAGCTGTGGTCACCACCAATGAGCCCTTATTTACAATATTCCAGAATGCGGTATATAAGTGCTTAGGATGCACTATATAAGGTAAAAAAAAACACCTTTATCATACTCTGGGGCGGTCCAGTCCAATGGGTGTCGCTGCTCTCCGGCGCCTCCTCTTTTCTTGCAATCACAGTCCTGCCCAGCCCCGTGTGCATGACTCGTTCTGAGTCATTCACAGAGAAGCCTCCACTGCGCTCCTGCTTGTGTGTGTTTTTGATTTTCCCTGCTTAGGTCAGATTAAAGTACTGTAATGCACAGGCGCAAGAAAAGGTCAAATATAGCATGCGCACTACAGTACTGTGATCTACCCGGCTGTGGGAAGATCAAAGTGCGCATGAGCAACAGCACAATGGAGGCCTCTTTGTGAATGACACAGGACACGTCATGCCCACAGTGCTGGGCAGGATGGCTGTGATCGCACATGATGGAGGATGCACCGGACCGAAAGCAGCGACACTCCGCGGACTGGACCGCCCCCCTGGGTGAGTATTATAAAGGGTTTTTTTTACGTTACACAGGGCGGACTGGGCTCTTATGTACAGTATTCTGGAATGCTTACTGGTGTTGGCTGCAGCTCATAAGGGAAAAACCTGGTGACAGGTTCTCTTTAACACTAGAAGTCCCAGAAATTTCGAGCTCTCTGGGTTTCAAAGGTAGAAATGTTAAATGACCCCTCTCTGGGACTTTTAGTGTTAAAGTAAAACTGTCAGAAGAATCAAGCTTCCTAAGCTGTCTATATAGGCACGTAGGTCATAGAAAGTTAAATTAAAGATTTCTACAATCCAGAATTTCTGTTAAAGGGTTGTTCACTACTTTGATAACTACTTCTCATTCCCCTTGTGTGCCTGCTTAAATAACACTTACAATCCCCTCTGACACTTTTCCAGTAGTGTAAGCACTTGCTCTCCCACAGCTCATGTCACATTATGTCCCTTGTGCCCTGTACCTAATCATTTCCAGCTTCAGGTGTGGTGTGAAACGATCATTTGTTTTAAACCTACGATAATTGCCTATCTATTTAAAGAGGTTGTCCACTACTTTTATATTGATGGTCAATCCTTAGGATAGGTCATCAATGTCCGAATGGCCGGGGTTTGGCACCCTGCACTCCCGCCTATCAGCTGTTCTCGGTGCAGGCTGCCAGAGATACTCAGTTCCGTAGTTGCCCTGTCTTCTCACAGTGGCCGTGGTCAGGTACTGCACATCCACCTCCTATTGATTTGAATGGGAGGTAGATGTGCAGTACCCGTCCAAGGCCGCTATCAGAGGACTTGGCAGCTCTGGAACTAAGCATTTCCGGCTGCCACTTCCAGCACTGAAAGCAGCTGATAAGTGGTGCTACCTGGGTGTCTGACCCTGGCTGATTAGACATTGATGGCCTATATAGGCCATCAAAGTAAAAGTAGTGGATAACCTCTTTTAATGTCAGAATATAATCTCTTTTCTAATATCCTTTAATTAAAAAGTACCTATTGTTCCCTCACTATATTGCTGTATTTTTTTTTTTTTTTTTCTTTACACTTTCTACTGGATGACTTTTCATTTGAGAACCCCAGTACACGCTATGATATTCACACAAGTTGTCATCAGAGAGAAGAGGCTGTGGTCACTGCCACAGCCTCCGCCCCCTCAATGAAACTAAACATTATTAGTGATGTCCGTCTCAGGGCCTTGGCTAGTCTCTGCTCTACTGAGCATGCGTCGGTTGTCATTTCCAACATAACCAGTAGGTTCTTGTCACTGTGCAATATTCTTGGTACACAGTGACAGCACACTCTCTCACTGACTCTGATGAGAAGTGATGAGCTGGCATGAGAGCTTACTCCTAGTGCTCATTGTAAGATGAACAGCTGACATGCAATAAGAGGAGTGACCAGCACCAACCCCACAAGTGATGTCACTTCTGGGGGTGGCGCTGGTATCTGCTTTACCCGCATGCTTGCTATTCTTACAATGCACACTGTTGTGCTGGCTCGTCGCTTCTGATCAAAGCCAGTGAGAGAGTGCAGGGTCACTGCAGTGAGAAGGATAGTGCTCAATGACAAGAATCTATTGTGCATTACTTGGAATTGACAACCGACGCATGCTTGGTAGAGCAGAGACTAGCCCAGGCCCTGAAATGGATGTCACTGATGATGCTTAGTTTCAGGGAGTGGGTAGTGGCTGTGGCAGTGACCACAGCCTCTTCTCTCTGATGACAATTTGTTTGACTGTCACATCATGCACTGAATTTATTTCTCAAACAAAATGTTATCCAAAAGGAAGTAGTAATTAAAAAAACAATGTGTGTGTGTAATAAATGTGTGTGTAATAAATGTGTGTGTAATAAATGTGTGTGTAATAAATGTGTGTGTAATAAATGTGTGTGTAATAAGTTTGTGTGTGTGTGTGTAATAAGTGTGTGTATACAGTTAGGTCCAGAAATATTTGGACAGTGACACAATTTTCGCGAGTTGGGCTCTGCATGCCACCACATTGGATTTGAAATGAAACCTCTACAACAGAATTCAAGTGCAGATTTTAACGTTTAATTTGAAGGTTTGAACAAAAATATCTGATAGAAATTGTAGGAATTGTACACATTTCTTTACAAACACTCCACATTTTAGGAGGTCAAAAGTAATTGGACAAATAAACCAAGCCCAAACAAAATATTTTTATTTTCAATATTTTGTTGCGAATCCTTTGGAGGCAATCACTGCCTTAAGTCTGGAACCCATGGACATCACCAAACGCTGGGTTTCCTCTTTCTTAATGCTTGGCCAGGCCTTTACAGCCGCAGCCTTCAGGTCTTGCTTGTTTGTGGGTCTTTCCGTCTTAAGTCTGGATTTGAGCAAGTGAAATGCATGCTCAATTGGGTTAAGATCTGGTGATTGACTTGGCCATTGCAGAATGTTCCACTTTTTTGCACTCATGAACTCCTGGGTAGCTTTGGCTGTATGCTTGGGGTCATTGTCCATCTGTACTATGAAGCGCCGTCCGATCAACTTTGCGGCATTTGGCTGAATCTGGGCTGCAAGTATATCCCGGTACACTTCAGAATTCATCCGGCTACTCTTGTCTGCTGTTATGTCATCAATAAACACAAGTGACCCTGTGCCATTGACAGCCATGCATGCCCATGCCATCACGTTGCCTCCATCATGTTTTACAAAGGATGTGGTGTGCCTTGGATCATGTGCCGTTCCCTTTCTTCTCCAAACTTTTTTCTTCCCATCATTCTGGTACAGGTTGATCTTGGTCTCATCTGTCCATAGAATACTTTTCCAGAACTGAGCTGGCTTCATGAGGTGTTTTTCAGCAAATTTAACTCTGGCCTGTCTATTTTTGGAATTGATGAATGGTTTGCATCTAGATGTGAACCCTTTGTATTTACTTTCATGGAGTCTTCTCTTTACTGTTGACTTAGAGACAGATACACCTACTTCACTGAGAGTGTTCTGGACTTCAGTTGATGTTGTGAACGGGTTCTTCTTCACCAAAGAAAGTATGCGGCGATCATCCACCACTGTTGTCATCCGTGGACGCCCAGGCCTTTTTGAGTTCCCAAGCTCACCAGTCAATTCCTTTTTTCTCAGAATGTACCCGACTGTTCATTTTGCTACTCCAAGCATGTCTGCTATCTCTCTGATGGATTTTTTTCTTTTTTTTTTCAGCCTCAGGATGTTCTGTTTCACCTCAATTGAGAGTTCCTTAGACCGCATGTTGTCTGGTCACAGCAACAGCTTCCAAATGCAAAACCACACACCTGTAATCAACCCCAGACCTTTTAACTACTTCATTGATTACAGGTTAACGAGGGAGACGCCTTCAGAGTTAATTGCAGCCCTTAGAGTCCCTTGTCCAATTACTTTTGGTCCCTTGAAAAAGAGGAGGCTATGCATTACAGAGCTATGATTCCTAAACCCTTTCTCCGATTTGGATGTGAAAACTCTCATATTGCATCTGGGAGTGTGCACTTTCAGCCCATGTTATATATATAATTGTATTTCTGAACATGTTTTTGTAAACAGCTAAAATAACAAAACTTGTGTCACTGTCCAAATATTTCTGGACCTAACTGTATGTGTGTGTGTATATGTATGTGTGTATATATATATATATATATATATATATATATATATATATATATATATATATATATATATATATATTTATATATATTATTATTATTATTATTATTGTAGCGCCATTTGCTCCATGGCGCTTTACAAGTGAAAGAGGGTATACGTACAACAATCATTAACAGTATAAGACAGACTGGTATAGGAGGAGAGAGGACCCTGCCCGCGAGGGCTCAGTCTACAGGGAATGGGTGATGGTACAATAGGTGAGGACAGAGCTGGTTGTGCAGTGGTCTACTGGACTGAGGGCTATTGTAGGTTGTAGGCTTGTTGGAAAAGGTGGGTCTTGAGGTTCCTCTTGAAGCTTTCCACGGTAGTGGAGAGTCTGATGTGCTGAGGTAGAGCGTTCCAGAGTATGGGGGATGCACGGGAGAAATCTTGTACACGATTGTGGGAAGAGGAGATAAGAGAGGAGCAGAGAAGGAGATCTTGTGAGGATCTAAGGTTGCGTGCAGGTAGGTACCGAGAGACTAGGTCACAGATGTAGGGAGGAGACAGGTTGTGCATGGCTTTGTATGTCATGGTTAATGTTTTGAACTGGAGTCGTTGGGCGATGGGAAGCCAGTGAAGGGATTGGCAGAGTGGCAAGGCTGGGGAGTAGCGAGGGGAGAGGTGGATTAAGCGGGCTGCAGAGTTTAGGATAGATTGGAGGGGTGCAAGAGTGTTGGAAGGTAGGCCAGAGAGCAGGAGGTTGCAGTAGTCGAGGCGGGAGATGAGGGCATGCACTAATGTTTTTGCAGATTCTTGGTTAAGGAAAGCACGGATCCGGGAGATATTTTTGAGTTGTAATCGGCATGAGGTGATGAGGGCTTGGATGTGTGGTTTGAAGGATAGAGCAGAGTCGAGGGTCACTCCAAGGCAACGAGCTTGTGAGACTGGGGTGAGTGAGCAACCATCAAGTTTGATGGAAAGGCTTGTTGGAGGAGATGAGTGAGGAGGAGGAAAGACAATAAACTCTGTTTTGTCCATGTTAAGTTTTAGGAATCGTGCAGAGAAGAAGGATGAAATAGCAGAGAGACATTGTGGTATTTTATAATAATAATATAATAATTAATATATATATATATAATTTTCAAAATAGTGAGGTAACAGTATGGAATTATTAATTAACATGTATTAGAAAAAGAAGAAATGTAACATTTTTCTAACTATAAGGGTATGTGTCCACGATCAGGACTTGCTGCGTCCTGGACGTGGCAGGTCCTGACTTGTGGGGCCGCGAGTCTCCTCCGCAGAAGACCGCAGTTGCTTATATCCACAATCGGGGTTTGGTGCACTGCGGTCTCTCGTTTGTGTTCTCCCTACGGAGGACACTTGCGACTTCCGCAGCAAACAATTGACATGCTGCAGCTCGGAATGTCGCACCGCAGGTCAGTGTTTGCTGCGGGGAAAACAAGCACAGTGGGCACAGGATTTCTAGAAATCCCATCCACTCTGCTAGTGCTATACATCAGTGTTTTGGACGCAGCTGAAGCATGCTGCTTCCAAAACACTGTGAACACTGCTCGTGGACACGTACACAAAGGCTGGAGTCCGCGCATCACAGAGCCCAGACTGGCCGCTCTCCTGATAGGAGTGGGTCAGCTACATGTACTGTATGTCTGTGGTTGACCTGCTCCTGTCAGGAAAGCCTGTGACCAGTCTGGGCGATGCAACCCTAGTTCTAGTCACACACAGCCTAAGACGCGTTCGTTTTTTTTTTTATCAGCATGCTAAAATTGTGTGTTTTGTCAGCAGTGCCAGACATCCCTGCTTCCTTTAAAGGGCTACCCCACAAAGTTAATTTTAATCACTAGATTTTAGAATAATAACTTCCACAAATTGAAGTAATTTAAACAAAAAACCTGTTCCTGTGCAGATAATTAGAGATCGGTGAACCCACAGATGTTTGAGTTTGGCGCGTCTGGCTGGAGTTAAGTCTGATTCGGGACCGGTCTTGCACCAAAACATCCGCCCGTACGCCAAACCCAATATAAGACTATGGGGACCTGTACATTCTGCTGTAAAATGGTGGTAGAAAGGTCTAGGGGGATTAAAGGACATTATGCTTATATATTCTAGGATGCTGTGTATAAGAGCTTACTGGTGGTAGCTGCAGCTTACAGGGGTCAAATCTGGTGACATATTCCCTTAAAACATCAAATTGTGGAATTCATTATTCTAAGATCTATTGATTTAAAATGATCTTTAAAATTAACTTTATTCATGGGGAAAACCCCTTTAAATCATCGGGTAGAGCATTCACAAGCGCTGTGCTCTTATCACTGAGATAACTTAAGGTCCAGTCACACTAAGCAACTTACCAGCGATCCCAACAACGATAGGGATCGCTGGTAAGTTGCTAGGAGGTTGCTGGTGAGATGTCACACTGCGAGGCTCCAGCGATCCCACCAGCAACCTGACCTGGCAGGGATCGCTGGAGCGTGGCTACACAAGTTGCTGGTGAGCTCACCAGCAACCAGTGACCAGCCCCCAGCGCCGCGTGGAAGATGCTGCGCTTGGTAACTAAGGTAAATATCGGGTAACCAACCCGATATTTACCTTGGTTACCAGCTCACGCAGCTACACGTGCAGAGAGCAGGGAGCAGCGCACACTGAGCGCTGGCTCCCTGCTCTCCTAGTTACAGCACACATCGGGTTAATTACCCGATGTGTGCTGCAGCTACATGTGCACAGAGCAGGGAGCAGCGCACAATGCTTAGCGCTGGCTCCCTGCTCTCCTGGCTACAGCACACATCGGGTTAATTAACCCGATGTGTCCTGCAGCTACATGTGCACAGAGCAGGAGCCGGCACTGACAGTGAGAGCGGCGGAGGCTGGTAACAAAGGTAAATATCGGGTAACCAAGGACAGGGCTTCTTGGTTACCCGATGTTTACATTGGTTACCAGCCTCCGCAGAAGCCGGCTCCTGCTGCCTGCACATTTAGTTGTTGCTGTCTCGCTGTCACACACAGCGATCTGTGCTTCACAGCGGGACACCAACAACTAAAAAATGGCCCAGGACATTCTGCAACAACCAACGACCTCACAGCAGGGGCCAGGTTGTTGCTGGATGTCACACACAGCCACATCGCTAGCAACGTCACAAAAGTTGTTCGTTAGCAGCGATGTTGCTAGCGATGTTGCTTAGTGTGACGGGGCCTTAAGCTGCTGCATAATTCTCTCTCAAATGCTGAGTAGGAGAGATTGGGATGAGCTCTGTAACAGTTTAGGTAAAACTCACGTCCACATAAGGGTTAAAGGAAAACTGTCATGTGACAAAATGCTACTAACCTGCAAATATTGAGTTAATCTACAGGATAATAGCATTCTGAGCCTGCCTGGTACCTGCACATTAAACTCTGCTGCTGGGAAGAAAAGAACTTTTATCCCCCCTGCAGCGATGTGGTTTCAGTCCATGGAGGCGGTACAGGTTCAGTCACCGTTCTGTGTATGGAGAGTGGCGGCTGTAACCACGCTCCCCACACTGGCTAACAGCCGCTCAGCATTAGAGGAAGCTGTCAGTCAATGCAGGGGGCACAGTTACAGCCTCCGCTCTTGTTACACAGAGAAGTCACTGAATCGATGCTGCCCTGTGATGGCAATCCGAGCACTGCTGGAAGGATTAAAGCGGTATTCCCACCTGCATGATCCTAACTCAATAAGTAGTAGGTGTAATAATAAAAAATATTAGCAAACACCTCCAATTAGACATGTAGTATAGTTCTTTTGATATAGCCATGTATATGCCTCATATGCAGGATATTGCAGGACCTTAGTTATTATGGTTATGACCACTAGCAACTAACTTACTATATACATGGTCGTAACCATGGATCCCTAAAGTCCTGCAGTACTCTGCACATGAGGTAAGCAACATAGTGAATCAGAAGACCTATACTACATTTCTATTTGAAGGTATTTGCTAATATTATTGCACCTACTACATATTAGGATAGATTCTTGGAGATGGGAATAACTCTTTAAAGTTTAATATGTAGGAGCCAGACAGCTTCAGAATGCTGCAGGTTAATAGCATTTTTCGACGGGTACCCTTTTTGAGCCTTTTAATCAGGTACTGGCTTCACAGGAATCGCCAAGCAACAGGAAGTTAGACTGTGTCCATAGAAGGGCGGAACACTGCATAGAAGTGAGAACATTGGTGATCTGTACATGCCTTAGTTGTCATGACTAGTGATAAGCGGACACGCAGATAAAACAGATAACCGGGACTGGCAGGTCCCTGTTATCTTTTTTTTTTTTTTTTAATTATTTACATAATTTAAAAAATAAATACAGCCAAGATAAGCACAGGGCTGTGGACTGTATCCTGTAGCCATAGGCTTTCTGTGATGGGTATCATAATATGGGGGGATCCAACGTCAATTTTTTATTTTGATACCACGATACTGATCCGCAAGCAGCGCCTGTGATTGGTTGCAGGCAGATGCTGTCACACAGGCTGGGGGCAAGTCTGATTGCAACCTATCAGACGCCAGGCTGGCGGGTCGGCGGAGAAAGCAGTGCATATGGATAAGCAATGATCAGTGGCCTAGGAAGTGAAGGAGAGGTCACTGGAGCAGTGTACAGTTACGACGGAACCTTTGTAAGTATGACGTTCTCGCTTCATTTTTTTTTTTCTTTTCTTTATTTTTCCTATTTATGTTTAATTTCTTCAGTGCCGGATAAAACACCCGGAATTCTAGGTCCAGGCTCTGCACCCCTACACCTTTGAAACTGCGCGGATCCGGAGTTTTACAGTCTGGGTCTGCCCATCACTAGTCATGACTGAAGCCTGATGTCACATATGCAGCAGTTTGATCAATTTACATATAGAGGTGTCACCAAGTATTAAAATGAGCTCTGAGGGCAGGCTTTCAGATCTCAATCTGTCACCAGATTTTTGCTATGTAATCTGACGACAGCATGAGGTTTGGACAAAGACCCTGATTGCAGTGAAGTATCATTTAGTTTACTGGGTGCAGCAGTTATGATAGTTAGGCCGGTTTCACACATCCGGCTTTTCTCCGGTTTGCCGTATCCGGCGCTCTCCCATACAGTGACTACAGTACAGTGACAGCGCAACAAGCGCCGGTCACATGCTGTCATGTGACCGGCGCATGTGACCCGGAAGTTACAGCGCTGTCACTGTACTGTATTGTCTGTACGGGAGAGCGCCGGATCCGGCAAACCGGCGAAAAGCCGGATGTGTGAAACCGGCCTTAGTCTTCTCTGTTGCAGATCTAGAGGAGTTCAGTTGTTGATCTGTGCATGACCTCACCCACATCACAGCATTCTGTGCACTTCGTTAGTGACAGAGCTGCTAATCAGTGCTACGGTTGTGGTTGGATTCATGAGGCAAGTTGTCATGTAGTGATAATCTCCTGCTGAGAAAACACAAATTGTAATAGCAAAACACAAACTAGTAAGTAACAAATTGCTTTAATCATTCTCATCCACTACATCATAGTGCACTCAGATTACATAGCAAAAATCTGCTTACAGATTCCTTTTAACACCTCATTTACATATAAAAAAATGTGTGTCTCAGGAATGAAACATTGGATCTGTTATCAAATTATCACTTTTTGTTCAAGTTTCTATGTTCTGCATGTCTATATAAATGGCTGAGGCAGATTGATCCTTCCTTCTGACAAATTTCCCTTAAGGCTATGTGCGCAGTGGGAAATGAAATTTCCTTGCGTAAATTCCGCAGGCTCTCAAAGATGTTATCACCTGCGGAAAAAATCCGCACCAAATTCCGCACCAAAATCCGCATGCGGATTGTCGCGTTTTGTTGCGGATTTGGTGCGGATTTG
Source organism: Anomaloglossus baeobatrachus (assembly GCF_048569485.1). Classification (NCBI taxonomy): domain Eukaryota; kingdom Metazoa; phylum Chordata; class Amphibia; order Anura; family Aromobatidae; genus Anomaloglossus; species Anomaloglossus baeobatrachus. The sequence continues at coordinate 320,714,202 of NC_134357.1, forward strand.
GTGCGGTTTTTCCGCAAGCTGTTCCCTGCGTGATTTTTACATTAGATTAGGGAAAACCCGCAGCTACCTGCGGAAAAGAAGTGACATGCACTTGTTTTTGCTGCGGGATTCCCGCAGCAAAACATGCAGCTGTCAAATTCTGCCTAGTGCGCACAGGATTTTTTTTCTCCATAGGATTTGCTGGTGATTCACTGCAGAGATGTTATGAACATTTTCTGCAGCGAAACAAGCAGCAAATCCTCGGAAAATCCGCGGCAAAATCCGGTAAGTGCGCACATAGCCTTAAGGCAATATATAATCAGAAATTAATCTATTGTTGAAATCAGGTTTTTGTTTTTAAATGTGTTTTTTTTTTTACCACAAAAAAAAAGCATCCAATTTTTGCATTGGCTACTGGAGCTTTTTAGACAATTCTTCATCTTTCAGGAAGGTACAAGTATCCGAGTGTGTGCAAAGATCATTGTGAATGAAGGTGTAGTAGGTCATTTGTGTCAGCTTCTATTATGTATGCTGCAATGTGTTATCAGCTGTGCATAGAAATGTCCCTTGTCACTGTAATCCTGCTTTCCTGCTTCTGATGATGCCTAAAGTGTGCTAAACTCAAGGAAAAAGTGAGTCTAAAGCTGGGTTTACACACTGCAACATCTCAAACGACATCGCTGTAACGTCACCGGTTTTGTGACGCAATAGCGATGTCGTTTGCGATGTTGCAGTGTGTGAAACACATCAGCGACCGGGCCCCTGCTGTGAAGTTGCTGATCGCTACAAATCGTTCAGGACCATTCCTAGGTCCTTTGTTTCCCGCTGTGCAGCATGCATCGCTACAAAGTTTGTGTGTGAAAGACTTTGCAGCAACTTTGTTAGCAACTTCCCTTTCAAAAAGCTGCTTATCAACGTCCCCAACAACCAGCTAGGTCGCTCTGCAGGTCTGGATCGCTGTTGCGTTGTTGGCCAGGTTTGCCTGTTTGACAGCTCACCAGCGACTCAACAGAGACTTAGGGAGGTCGCTGTTACGTCACAAAACCGGTGACGTTACAGCGATGTCCTTTGCGATGTTGCAGTGTGTAAACCCAGCTTAAAACAAAAAAAAAAAGTGACCAGTGTGAAAATTATTGCATGATTACTGATGTGTTTTTTGTTTATTTTTTTAAAGGGAACCTGTCACATGAAAAAAATGCTATTAACCTGCAGATATGTAGGTTAATAGCATTCTGAACCTGCTCGGCGCCTGCACATTAAACCCCGCTGCCAGGAGGAAAAGAACTTTAATCCTCCCAGCAGCATTTTGCTTTCCGTCATGGGTGCAGCCTCGGCATAGGTCTAGACATCATTCTGTGTATTGAGAGTGGCGGCTGTAACCACCAGCCCCCACAGTGACTGACAGCTCACTCTAATGCTGAGTGGCTTCCAGTTAGTGCAGGGGGTGCGTTTACAGGTGCCGCTCTCCATACACAGAGCAGTGACTGAACCCCCATCGGCGCTGCTTCCGTGATTGAAATTGGAATGCTGCTGGGAGGATTAAAACTCATTTCCTTCCAGCAGCGGGTTTTAATGTGCGTGCGCCGGTCAGGTTTAGAATGTTACAAACCTGCAGATTAACCCCATATCTGCAGCTTAATAGCATTTTTCCACTTGACAGGTTCGCTTTTTAAGGCTACGAACACACATCCGGCTTTTCTGCAGTTTGTCGGATCCGGCGCGCTCCCGTCCACTGTGTACACTACAGTGGCTGCGCGACAAGCTCCGGTTATGTGCTGCCATGTGCCGGAGCATGTGACCAGGAAGTTGCAGTGCAGCCACTGTACTGTATAGACTGTACGGGAGCGCGCCGGATCCGACAAACGGCAGAAAAGCTACGAACACACATTCGGCTTACGTGAGATCGTAACATAAAAAAAATCATTGCTAATGTTTTTTTTTAAAATTACATGTAATACAAAATCCTGATTTGAATTCGGTCTGTTTTAGACCTTGTTCATGGTTTATAGTTCCTAGCAAATTCAGGTGCTGACTGCTCCTTTATTTTCATAGACCATAATCAAGGACTGGTACTTTCTATATCCATATGCTGACTTATGAAACATTTTAAATTGCACATTTAAACAGAATCGGTTATCAAGTTTTTGTCACAAAAGTAAAAAAAAAATGTGGTTTATATCTGGTGAAAGTCCTCTGTACTCTGCAGTGGCCAATGCAAAGTGATGTGCATATTTATTTGCTTCAACAGTAGCTGATTAGTGACACTAATGATCTTCAAGTGGTTCTCCTATTTTTTTTTTTTACCAATGAGAAGTAATTTTTCTATGGAAATGTTCGCTAATGTTACTTTTGCGTTAAAGTAGATCACATTTGTCTGTAACCGGGGCTGCATTGCTTTTACAGGTCATATTTAGGGGGCAATCCCACCAGGCCTGACAGAGAACCCTGTTCATCATAAAGTTCTGTCTCTAGTTATCCTCCAGTTTTTCATCCAGTATTTATATATATAAAAAACTATTACAAACCGAGAAAAAACACATGTAAAGTTGAGAGCAATGTTTTTTTTTTTTTTTTTTTTAATGGTCCCGTCTTTTTGAGAGGGAAATAAACTGGACCAGGCACTTGGGTTTCTTGTTCCAGCCAAAAAACGGATAGCAGCTGGTAAGGAGGCTATTGTAAGACATTTTGACACTTCAGTTAGCATTCAACTCAATGCGTCTTGTACCGAAATATTTTATGATCCAAAACTGGAAATGTTAATAGAGCCTGAGCAGTGTCAGTGCTCCATTTCTTGATCAAACATTATTCCTTTTGGACAGCTACGTTTAGATGCAGAAATTACCATATACGTTAGCCATGCAATAAATTTGGCCATATGCATTCGATAGCTGGTGGCTGAGCTCTCATTTGGTTGTTGGCTATCTCTTGCCCCGTATACGTGCATGGAGAAAACGTTTGCCTTAGGCTACTTTCACACATCCGGTTTGAGCACTGCGGCTCAATCCGGCTGTGCAAGCTATGCAAAGGATGCGGCGAAAACACCGCATCCTTTGCATACGTTTTTTCATGCGGCCCGTCCGTTTTTTCCCGGTTGCGGCATGCTACTGAGCATGCGCAGTGGAAGAAACCGCATGCGGCGGCCGGATGCGTTTTTTGCCGCACCCGGCGTCCATAGGCATGCATTGAAAAATGCGCCGATGCGGCGCGATGCGGTTTTTTTGCCGGAGCAAAAAACGTTGCAGGCAACGTTTCATCCGGCCGTGGCATCGGCTAAATCTGCCGCATGCGGCAAAAACCGGACCGACCGCAAGCCCATGCGGCACAATACGGCACTAATGTAAGTCTATGCAAAAAAAACCCGCAACCGGCGGCAAAAAAAAACGGTTGCGGTTTTACTGCAGAGCGCCGTATTGTGCCGCAGAGCAAATACCGGATGTGTGAAAGTAGCCTTAGAGGTCTGACAGCAGCTTATCTCCTGGAATATGAAAGGGTTCATTTTTAAAATTCAAATTGCTCAACATAATATATCATGAGCGTTTCGGGAGACAACCATAAACATTAGGCTGTTGGCCTGTTCTGTCTAGTTAAGCCTTTGTCTAATGTGCAGGAGGGCATTTACATTAGGACTTTTTCCCCCTATTCCAGATCACACTGCTGTCTAGAAGGAAGTGATCATACTGTGGATAACATAGTGGCTTTAAAGGGAACCTGTCACCAGGTCACCATCATAAACCATGGCCACCTTTTCAAAAGCATGTAAATTTGGTACCTACAACCATTCATACCTTCATAGGTGTCCCTGCATACCTCCGAAAAAGTGTCTTATTCATGTCCCTTGATATATGAAAATTTCATGGTCTGGCCTAATAGGTGTCTCGTGCTCCACACCACCTTATTCCCTTCAAATGTGCGTCTTTCATATTCATTGATGTGGATGATGTTTCATACGTCATAGGCTAGTTTCACACTACGTCTTTTTAACATCCGCTGAAAACGTTTTTTTAGCGGAAGTACGGATCCTGCTTTTACAGCAAATAACGTATGCAAACGCATATGTTATTTTGCAGGATCCTGCACTGGATGTTTAGGGGCGGGCATTGGAGTCATGTGATCGGGAGTGAGGGGAACTAGACTGGGAGGAGGCTTCTGACAGCTGCAGACGCTGGTAACCAAGGTAAACATCGGCCTTGGATACCCGATATTTATCTTGGTTACGAGTGTCTGCAGCTGCTAGGAGCAGCGCTGCCTGCACGCGTAACCAACGTAAACATCGGGTAACTAAGAGAAGTGGTTACGCGATATTTACCTTGGTTACGAGTGTCCGCAGCTCTCAGGTGGGGGAGAGAGGAAGGGGGAAAGACAGAGATAGAGAGAGAGGGGTGAGGGAGGGAGGAGGAGAGAGAGACAGATCACGCGAGACTGGTTCTGGGCATGCTCAGTACTTTCTGGGCATGCTCAGTACAAAAGCAGGATCCTGTCTATCAGCACGCCAGCGTTCACCTGCGTTTGCGTGCGTTATAGTCAGGATCCAGCAATTTGCAGTATTTGGACGGAGCTCAAAAACGCTACAAGTAGCGTTTTTGAAACATGTTAAAAAACTGCAAGTCACCGGATCCGCACTATAACGCACGCAAACGCAGGTGAACGGATGTTAACGCGAGTCCATTGCAAATGCATTGAAATGAAAACGCATTTGCACTGGATCCGCTTGTCCGCTAAAATAACGTTAAGGACGGATGTTAAAAAGACGTAGTGTGAAACCAGCCATACACACCATGCTCAAAGTTTTTGGCGTAGAATTAAAGCCGGTGCCTGAGAACTACATGACTTTGCTGTGCCCTAGGGTCAAGAAAATTGCACACTCATAAGACTTCAAGCACTGTTTGGCTGACATAGGAGGTCATCCACTTCCATCAATTGACAAGAGGCTGTGTTTGAAGGGACTGGGGTGGCTGTGAGCATGATCTACAGGGTGGACCATATATATGGATATACCTAAATGGGAATGGTTGGTGTAAACCATTTATATGGATATACCTAAATGGGAATGGTTGGTGATAACTTCCTGTTTGTGGCTCATTACTATATGGGAGGGGGGAAACTTTTTAAGATGGGTGGTGCCATTTTGGATCCAACTGTATTTTTTCCAATGGGAAGAGGGTCATGTAACACATCAAACTTATTTAGAATTTCACAAGAAAAACAATGGTGTGCTTGGTTTTAACGTAACTTCGTTCGTTATTTACAATTTTATGACCACTTATAAAATGTGTTCAAAGTGCTGCCCATTGTGTTGGATTGTTAATGCAACTTTCTTCTCCCACTCTTGACACACTGATGGCAACACCGCGGAAGAAATGCTAGCACAACCTTCCAGTAGCCGATGTTTCAGATGCTGCACATCTTGTATCTTCACAGCATAGACACTTGCCTTCAGATGACCCCAAAGATAAAAATCTAAGGGGGTCAGATCGGGAGATCTTGGTGACTATTCAACTGGCCGACGATGACCAATCCACTTTTCAGGACACTGTTCATGTAGGAATGCTCAGACCTGACACCCATAATGCACCATCACATAGATGACTGGTGAAAAACTGATAAGGGCTTAGTGGTATATTGAGGAGGTTGGGGGCTACACAATGGCATATGTTGAACAGCAGCACGTCTCAATTTTTTTAGTTGCATGACCAAAAGCATGCAAAAGCTGCCGTGATCTGTCGTGCGTCAGTTGCATTTAACCCTAACGTGATTTAAAAGTATCTATCTCTTATCTCGTTCTGTCAAGTCTTATATAGTTTTCCTTTTCAAGGTAAGCTTTATACTGCATTCTTGTGTCACTGTAGATTACGTGCTGCAATACATCTGATAACTGATAGGCCAGGTTTCCCCGGCATGTGAAGCATGCATGGGTACAAATTAAATGTCCTGCTTTGGGATACAGCTGGTAGAATCGACCATGTATGTAAAACACTCTTAAAACATTTTATCTGGTGCCAGCCCAGCACCGTGTGCAGTAAAATGTCCACTACCTACAGGGCATGTACTATTTTTGGAACAGTGCCCATACGGAATGTGCATGTGAAGGATTGGCACTGGTGAGCAGAAGGCCTGTGATACGGACAACAGAGGTGTAAAAATGTTCGCAGGTGTAGTGAACTTGTTAAACTCGTAGCTTTGAGGCGTCCTGAAAGGATACAACTTGCACCTAACAGGTATGGGTAATGCTAAACATGAGGTGTAATGGATGGATTCTTCTCCTTGGAGAACATGCACAAATGTTTGTGGAAACATATTTATAGCTAGGGCGCCACCAGCATCATACCCATAAACCAAAAATACTGAAGAGCCATAGCAGTTGCGGCCACTGAAAATTAAGTTTTAACAAGGTGTGATTCACCTTCATTTGAAGACCTCTTGGCTTTATCATGCTTTTACCATGTATTATAGTCCTAGATAACCTAATAGCCTTTTTAATGTCATATAATCGCCATATGAAGCAGGATATTTTGTCATCCGTTCCAAAACATTACTGGAGGCTACAGTGAATGGCGCAATGCAGTTCCACTTTACTATGAACAACATTTCTTGCAAAATTCCACTTTTTTTTTTTTTTTTAAATATATGTGACTTTTAGACAACCTCGTCAAATGTAACTGTTATCAGAAATAAATCATGGACTCCTGGAAAACCCTGTGGGTAGTATGCACACAATTAAATGGAATAACACCCGATGGGTCAGACACCTTAGTCACTGATGTCATGAGTCCAGGTAGTGGTGGTGGAAGACTAGTCATGACATTTAGTCTATGGCAAAATTTTATAACAAAGTAACTGCTATGTAAAGTATCCCGTTGGCTTTGATGGTCCTTTGTACTAAGTGTATGAGCACAGTTCAAGTTCCCTCTAGAGACATGGTATGTAGTACTTGGCGATATGAGGATCATTGAACGTTGGACTTTAAAGGAGTTTTGGACAACAAGCAAAAAGAATGAAGCTAATTTCCTACTGCCACTTCCCAGCATCTAGTCCACTACAAAGTTGTAGTTTTGTAGTGGGGTTTGCTTTAGGTGGTATTCCACCTGTCCAACATTTATGCCGAAGGCTGGTTTCACACTACGTCTTTTTAACATCCGTTGAAAACGTTATTTTAGCGGAAGTACGGATCCTGCTTTTACAGCAAATAACGTATGCAAACGCATGTGTTATTTTGCAGGATCCTGCACTGGATGTTTAGGGGCGGGCACTGGAGTCATGTGATCGGGAGTGAGGGGAACTAGACTGGGAGGAGGCTTCTGACAGCTGCAGACGCTGGTAACCAAGGTAAACATCGGCCTTGGATACCCGATATTTATCTTGGTTACGAGTGTCTACAGCTGCTAGGAGCCGGGCTGCCTGCACACGTAACCAACGTAAACATCGGGTAACTAAGAGAAGTGGTTACCCGATATTTACCTTGGTTACGAGTGTCCGCAGCTCTCAGGTGGGGGAGAGAGGAAGGGGAGGAAGGGGGAAAGACATAGAGAGAGAGAGAGAGTGAGGGAGGGAGTAGAGAGACAGATCACGCGAGACTGGTTCTGGGCATGCTCAGTACTTTCTGGGCATGCTCAGTACAAAAGCAGGATCCTGTCTATCAGCACGCCAGCGTTCACCTGCGTTCGCGTGCTGTTTAGTCAGGATCCGGTGACTTGCAGTATTTTGACGCAGCTCAAAAACGCTACAAGTAGCGTTTTTGAAACATGTTAAAAAACTGCAAGTCACCGGATCCGCACTATAACGCAGGCAAACGCAGGTGAACGGATGTTAACGCGAGTCCATTGCAAATGCATTGAAATGAAAACGCATTTGCACTGGATCCGTACTTCCGCTAAAATAACGTTTTCAACGGATGTTAAAAAGACGTAGTGTGAAACCAGCCTTATTTTACAATTTTATTATTCCTGAAATACAATTCAGTAATACATTACCTAAAACTGGAATACATTAACGAAAACTGACTCAAAATTGCTGAATGCTGCGTGTTATTTTGCTCCACCTCATTAGAATTTTGACTCTGTATAGGGGAATACCTGTTTCGAGAAAACATTAAAATTCCTATTGAAATAAACCATTTTTTTCCCCTAACCTTTTCCTATCCTGAGTCCCCCTCCTCCCCCCCCTTCTTCACCCGGAGGGGGGGGGGGGGGGCACGACATTAAAAATCCGTTAAGCTCCTTTGTCCTCTGGCAGGGGACATAAATATTTCATATGCATTTTACTGCTCTAAGTCCCTTCCAGCTGGCCACTGAGTAGAAAGTCCCTTTTATAAGCATAGTAGGCAGGACTTGGCGCATTTTGATATTTTTGGCAGCCAATGGTTGCATCTGTTCTTGACGACCTTTGATCCAGCCCAGTTCTTTTTTTTTTCTTAGGCTATGTGTCCACGGTAGAATGTACCTGCGGATTTTTCTGCGGGTGCGGATTTGCCGCGGATTTGATGCGGATTTTTTTTTTTCCCCATTCTATACCCAAAATCCGCACCAAATCTGCAACAAACAATTGACATGCTGCAGATTTCTCTAGTCCCTTCCACGACAGCATAGGAGGTTGTCTCTCCACGCCCTAATTGGGACAGGAAGTTCAAGAGGTTTAAAAGGACCCTCCCACCTCCCACAGCCAGTGTCTTTCCTGTCCCCATGGGGCATGGAGAGGTTTTTGTTTTTCTCCTATGCTGTGGTGGCCGGCGAACTACAGTATAATTTTTTTTTTTTTTTTGGATCATCTATCCCCTGTACCTGAAGCCGGACAGCATCGGTCGGGCCTCACCGCTCCTCCCTTGCTGTTCCCTCACGCTGTGGGGGACCGCTGCTCCAGCCTTCCGGATCCTCCTGAGGGGTGATGCAGGCTGTTGAGCTCCCCGGCCGGCGTCCTCCCTGAGCCGCCGGCCGCTTCCCGCATGCACGCTGCCGGAGCGATCCGGAAGTGCTCCCGGAGGCGGGACTTCCGGTCTTGCGGACTTCCGGTCGAGCGCTTCCGGTTTTGCGGAGGCAGCGTGGAGGCACGCCGACGGTGACACGGCCTGCCCAGGACCGGATGCGGGAGGCGGGGAACATGCACCGTCACTGGGGGGGCAGGCCCTTTTGCATAAGGGCTGCCACGAAGACATCAGATCATGGTAAGCAACCGTGCTCCCTGTCATGTCTTCCGCTGCAGCAGCCTCTGCAGAACCCAGTGTGCCCCCTGCTACTGTGAGTATGGAGGGGAATGGTCCCTCGGACATAGGTCTTATCAGGTGATTTATGGCTATATGGTCTGTGTTTTCTAGGAGGACAAGGCCACCAAGAAAACTGACAGAAATGAAAAGTCAGAGAAGCCAGAGAAGTCAGAAAAAGCTGACAAGTCCGATAAGCCTGATAGACCTGACAGAATGGAAAAAATTAAGAAATGTCCTATCTGTATAAAGAAGCTCCCTGCAGTATGGGATAAAAAGCTTTGCCAGCAATGTACGGACCAGATTATTAGGGCCGAACAACCATCTCTGATAGATGAGTTGCGGTCCATGATGAAACAGGAGATTAGGGCCTCACTAGCTTCCCTCCCTGTTCCTGCTCCTGGCCCTGCTCCTGGACCCTCTCCTCCAAAAAAGAGGAGACTCCAGTCGACCCCTTCTGATCAGGAGGACGCTGATTCTACCTCGGAGGGTCCTGATGAAGGATTTCCATCTGGGGGGTCTGAACAGTCCTTTCTATTTCACTCAGAAGAGTTGGGGGATCTTATTGAGGCAGTTCGGAGCACTATGGGTTTAGAGGAAGTGCAGTCTCTTCCTTCAATCCAGGACGAAATGTTTGCTGGCCTGAAGTCAGTCAAACAGTTGGGATTCCCAGTTCATGCCAATGTTTTGGATATTGTCTCTCAGGAATGGGAATGTCCTGAGAGGCGGGTACGGAGTGACCTTAGACGCCGGTTTCCTCTGGAACCTTCGGGACTACATTGGGAGGTCCCAAGAGTGGACGTTCAGGTGGCTAGGGTAGCTAAGCATACGGCTCTTCCCTTTGAGGATACTTCCCAACTGAAGGATCAGATGGATAGGAAGGTAGAGGGCCTGATGAAGCGGTCCTGGGAGGCATCGTCTTCCTCTATTCAAGTCAACATTGCCTCCACCTGCGTATCCAGGTCCCTAATTAGGTGGTTAGACCAGTTGGAGGCTCATATTTCCCAAGGGACCCCTAGGGAGGAATTACTGGAATCCCTTCCCTTGCTTAGGAAGGCTACCTGTTTTCTGGCAGATACCTCGGTGGAATCTGTCCGCCTGGCAGCCAGGACCTCGGTGCTTTCTAACTCTGCCCGACGTGCCCTCTGGCTTAAGGCCTGGAGTGGAGACTCCACCTCCAAAATGAGGCTTTGTTCCCTTCCGTTTAAAGGGGATTTAGTGTTTGGGCCTGCCCTGGATGATATCCTGGACAAGGCGACTGATCGAAAGGCCTTGCCCGATCCTAGACCTACCAGGAAGCGGTCCTTTCGTCCCTCGATGCCTCAGGCCTCCCAGCCCAGAGGGAAAGGGAAGGCAGGCAGGTGGAGCTATCCCAAAGGTAGAGGGAGAAACATCCTCATCCCTCCACATCAGCAACGTCCTCAGCAGGACAAACAGTGACTCGGCCCGGGTGGGGGGAAGACTCTCAGCGTTTCTTACCCAGTGGCAGTCCATAACCTCTTGCCAATGGGTTCTGAAGATCATCTCGGACGGTCTTCTCATAGAATTCCTTTCCCGCCCTCTTCCGGGTCTCCGAGTCACTGCGCTGGCGTCTCCAGGTTCACAGGCTCTGTTGTACACAAAGATTATAGAGCTAGTGCACTCGGGGGTCGTTTCCCCAGTCCCGAGTCAGGAAGAAGGGGTAGGACACTACTCCCGTCTCTTCCTGGTCAAGAAGCCATCCGGCGACGTCCGTATAATTATCAATTTAAAAAGTCTAAACCGTCAGGTCAGGTACCGGCGGTTCAAGATGGAGTCGGTAAAATCAGCTATTCCCCTGATAGGTCTACACCACCAGATGGCCTCTATCGATCTGAAAGATGCCTACTTCCATGTACCCGTCCATCCGGGACACAGACAATACCTCAGGTTTGCGGTGCTTCACGGAGAGGAAGGGCTTCATTTCCAATTCAATGTACTTCCCTTCGGGATCTCCTCAGCTCCAAGGATCTTTTCCAAGATCATGGCAGAGGTGGTCGCCTTCATAAGATTGCAGGGTATCTGTCTGGTTCCGTATCTGGACGACTTTCTTCTCATGGCTCCGTCTGCTCCAACCCTCCGGAGCCATGTGGAAAGGTCTTTGGGAATCCTTCGGTCTCTGGGATGGATTCCCAATCTCAAAAAATCACAGTTATCCCCCTCCTCCACTCGGCAGTTTCTCGGAGTGCTGCTGGACTCCGACAGACAGGCATCCTTTCTCCCAGAGGGCCACAGGATGGCTCTGTTAGCCAAAATATCAAAGCTTCGCAGGCAGGCTCGCCCGACGCTTCGAGCGGCTATGTCAGCCCTGGGTTCCATGACATCCTGCATTCCTTCAGTCAGGTGGGCTCAGGCCCATTCTCGGTGTCTCCAGGATCATATCCTGGCACATTGGGACAGACTCCCGTCATCCCTAAACCGAAGGTTTCGCCTCTCGGAGTCCGTCTCCTCATCCCTTTTCTGGTGGCTGCGTCCCGCCAACCTGCAGGTGGGGGTTGCCTGGACTCAGAAACCCCTGGTTACACTGACCACAGATGCCAGCCTACGAGGATGGGGGGCAATAGTGGCAAATTCCCCATTTCAAGGGGTCTGGAGTCCTTACGTCAGCTCCCAATCCTCCAACTACCGGGAGCTCAGGGCAGTCAGGGAAGCCCTCCTTGCGGCTCAGGACCTCGTCCGGGACTCTCACGTCCTGGTATATTCAGACAATGTCACAACAGTGGCACATCTTCGACATCAGGGCAGTACACGCTCAGGCGCCCTGAAGTCGGTATCCTCCCGAATCTTTCAATGGGCAGAACAATCTCTGCTCTCCCTTTCTGCGGTCCATCTGAAGGGCTCCCTCAATCTTCAGGCGGATTTCCTGAGTCGTTGGGATGTTCATCCGGGGGAATGGAGCCTGGATCAGGCGGTGTTCTGCTCTCTAGTGGCAAGGTGGGGTGCACCAGAGGTGGACCTCTTTGCCTCGGCAGGGAATCGCAAGGTCGCAACATATTTCTCCCTGAACCCAAGGGACGAGGCGTTAGGGGTAGACGCTTTCTGCCACAGTTGGTCCTTTCGCCTCACTTACGCGTTCCCCCCTCTTCCTCTTCTCGCACGGGCCCTGAGGAAGATCAGAGACGAGGGGGTCCCAACTATACTGGTAGCCCCTCTGTGGCCCCGGAGGAGTTGGTACAGCCTGGTCCTGACGCTAGGAATCGACGGCCCAGTCCTCTTAGGTTCAGACCCCAGCCTACTGTCACAGGGTCCGATTTTCCATCCGGCTCCCCAGAAACTCAACTTGGCTGCCTGGCTTCTGAGGCCCGGGCACTGAAGGCCCAAGGGCTTTCTGACAAAGTTGTGGCTACGCTACAGAAGAACCGTAAACCTGTGACTAATAGTATATACAACAAAATCTGGAAGAGATTTTCCTCCTGGTGTGGTTCTCGGCCTCCTGACCCTCTTCGGCCTAATATTGCGCAGATTCTGGACTTTCTCCAGAGTGGTTTAGACTTAGGTCTTCGGCCTAGCACCCTGAAAGTTCAGGTGTCAGCACTCAGTGCAGTCTTTGACATGGCTCTGGCAGATCATCGTTGGATCCGTCGGTTCTTTGTGTCCGCTAGTAGACTCTGTCCACGTCAGAGGGTCCTGACGCCTCGCTGGGATCTCAATGTGGTCCTTACAGGACTATCTCAGTCTCCGTTTGAACCTCTGTGCTCTTGTAACATTCGTTCCCTTTCTCACAAGGCTGCTTTTCTTGTGGCTATTACATCTGCTCGCAGAGTCGGCGAACTTCAGGCTTTGTCCGTTAGGGAACCTTACCTGACCATCAGAGATGACAGCATTGTGTTTCAGCTGGACCCTTCCTTCCTTCCCAAGGCGGTTTCGGATTTTCACCATTCTCAGTCCATCGTCCTGCCTTCCTTCTGTCAGAATCCTCGGACTCCGGGTGAGGAAGTGTTTCATTCTTTGGATGTCCGTCGGATAGTGTTGCACTACCTGGAGGTTACTGCTTCTTGGCGCCTTGATTCTAACCTGTTCATCCAGCCCTTTGGCCGCAATAAGGGCAAGAAGGTGGCTAAGAGTACCGTCGCCAACTGGATTGTGCGGGCAATTAGAGATGCCTACCTCGCTCAGCATCTCTCTCCACCTACTGGATTCACGGCGCACTCCACCAGGGCTACCTCTGCCTCCTGGGCCGAACGGGCAGGGGCTTCCCCTGAGCAGATCTGCAAGGCAGCTACGTGGTCTTCGCTCCATACGTTCACGAAGCATTATCGGTTGGATCTGGATTCCAACAGGGATTTGGCCTTTGGCAGGAGGGTCCTGCAGGCTGTGGTCCCCCCCCTAGGTATCAATTCTTTGGTATTCCTCCTATGCTGTCGTGGAAGGGACTAGAGAAATAAGAATTTTTCTTACCGATAATTCGCTTTCTAGGACCTTCCACGACAGCAGGTAATTCCCTCCCCTATATATTCATTTACTCCTGAATGTGTAGTACTTCTCATATGCTATGGATTCTTTGTAAGACACTGGCTGTGGGAGGTGGGAGGGTCCTTTTAAACCTCTTGAACTTCCTGTCCCAATTAGGGCGTGGAGAGACAACCTCCTATGCTGTCGTGGAAGGTCCTAGAAAGCGAATTATCGGTAAGAATAATTCTTATTTTTCCGGATCAAAATCCGCGGCAAATCCGCAGTGGAAAAATCCGCAGCATGGACACAGCATTTCCAAAATGCCATTGAAATGGCTTGGAAGTGCCGCTGCTGCAGATTTTCGGGAAATCCGCGGCAAAATCCGCGGTAAATCCGCAGCGTGGGCACATAGCCTTACTGTTTTAAAATTGAAAATGGCTAAGAGATAGCGAAACGAAGGTGCGTGAATCCGGACGAAGTAAGGCAGCATGTAATCGATACTAGTGAAAGTAGTAATAGTGAGAGCGATTTGGACGATGGAGGTGTAGTTGTACAGTCGGAACTGAGTGATGTTGAAAGCGTTTTGTTCTACCGATGTCAGCGACGAAGATGACTAGGGTACAGAGGTCGATGCCGATGGGTGGCAACGAATGTAGTCTTCTGCCAATGGGTTTGAGCAGATTCCGTTTTCACTACCGAACGCTGGAATAAATATAACTGATGATGACCTATAATAGGTTTTCAGTGGGTGAAACAGAAAATTGTATTGGATAGGAAAAGGTTAACAGTATTTAATTTTTCTTACTCAAAGACCAGATCAGAAGCAGTAATCAAAGGGAAGCAATACTCTACTTCTTTGGCCTTGTTTATAATGGAGCCTTATTTTGTCATTTTCAGAGTTTTAGGCAAACGTGTTACAATTTAGATGAGGACAACTCTAGTATCATGGCCGAGCTTCGCTCGGGGCTTCACGGTTTTTTAATATACCTTGTACGAGGTGAGGCACGTCACTAAGCCCAACTTCTAACCACAAGAGTCCCTGATTAAACCATGGCTTTTACAGCTAAAATAGTGATTTGCTCAAGCAATGTCTACATCGCTTCAAGCTGATATAGTATAAATACATTGGTGACCTTGGTTCCTAGAACTGAGCTTAGGCTCTGTTCTCACTAACATTTTAGGAGGATTTTTGTCAAGAATTTATGCAGGAAAAGGAACAAACATTGCCACGTATTTTGGAGGAATACTATTGTTTTTGCTCTTTCAAAATCTATCCTTTAATTCTTTTCTTGGTTTTCACTGGAACTTTGGGCAAGTTTTGAGAGCATCTTAAAAACAAATCCTTTTAGATGTGTGATTCGATTGCTTGATTAGTTGCGTTCTGAAAGCAGATCCATTAGAAGTCACTTTCCAATACGCAACATTATACCAGCTTTTTATTTAAAAGGTGCTAACCAAGTATCTTTGCGAGGAGCCTGCTAACAAACATACATAGAAATAGACTGCTGCTTGGTTTCAGTAGCCTTCTATTGATGTCTGGGGTTATTTTTTAACTTTTTCTACTACATACTGTTTGCTTAAACGTATATAATAAATTGTATTTTGCTAAACCAGTTTTGTTTCCATGCTTTTCATATTTTGCGGAATTTTTTTTTTTTCTCAAGTATTTAAGACGAACCAAAACACTATCAAGGCATTTAGAAATTACATAGTGTTAATTTAAAGCTAATGATTTCTATTGTAAAACAAAAAAAAAATCTAAAACAAAAATAAATCTTAAAGGTTTTTTTTTTTTTTTTTTTGTCAATTGCTGGCGAAATTGTATTTTAAAATTCTTTTGCCTGGCCATTTTTTTTTTTTTTTTTTCCCCCTTCTCGCGAAGTTCCATTGGGATTTGTCAAATATGCCACGCCGAAAGAACAAGCTTCCTATCCCTTCTACTAAGCGAACTGACAGCGATGATCCAGAAGAGTTGGACAGAAGAATTTTTGTTGGCAATTTACCTACAGAAACTATGAATAGGAAAGATCTGAAAGACCGGTTTTCCAAATACGGAAAAATCAGTGGTTAGTATTACTTTTGTGCCATTAAATTTTTAAAAAAAAAAAAAAAAATGTTGGAATTGTAAATCAGTTTAAAATAAAAAAATGTAAAGTTTTTTTCTTTTTTTCTAGATAGCGAAACTTTTTTTTGTTTCTGCTTAATACAGAATATAAAATATTATTTGTGTAAATATTCATGAAAGGATGTGCTGCTTGTAGCCGGACTCCCATTTCTTTCACCATTGCCACCATTTTATTTCTATAACAAAGCAATAAAAACAATATTTCTGCCTCAAGTCAAGTGCCCAGGGGGCAATAAAACTTAAACTGATTTGCCAAAAGATGAATTAAAAACTTTTGTTTAAAAAAGTGGCTTTAAATGAACAACCAAAAACCTACTAGTGATGGACGAACCCGCAGCTATCTGGAACTGGGGTGTCCAAAAAAAACCTGGTTTGGGCCCGGAATTTCAGATATCTGCCCTGACGCTGATCCACGTATAACTCTATGGGGTCCCGAATCATGTGTTTTTAAAATGGTAGAAAGGGCTATTGGGATTAGAGCAGGCATCTTCTTACTAGTCTCTGCTGCTGGAACTCTACTTCCTGGGCCGCTTATCAACCTCATGCATATGCACTTCTTCTGCTGCTCACTGGTAGTCTCTGAGTCTGTAATAGGTTGCAGTCAGACCGCGCCCCCATTGTGTGACTGCATGTGTAACTGCTTTTAATTGCATAAGCTGTGTGTGTCTCTAATGGGCAGAAACTAAATAAATAAAATTGGTGTAGGGGCCCCTCCCATATTATGATAAACTATGACAGATGTATGTAGCTACAGTCCCCAACCGTATGCTTTATCTTTGCTATGTATAAAAATAAGAATAACACCTAACAACTTTTTTTTTTTTTTTTTAATAATTTAAATAAATGAAGAAAAAAAATAAAAACTGGCTTGCGGTCATCCCCAATTTTGATACCCAGCCATGATACAGCTGACAGCTGGGGATTGGTATCAGGGCTGTGGAGTTGGAGTCGGAGCTCATTTTGGTGGAGTCTGAGTCGGAATAAAATGCACCGACTCCTAAAATATATAATAAATTGGGGACAGTAGTGCAATGCAGAATGTACTGAATATTTTTTCATATGAATTTAGGAAAGTTATGAAATGTCCTATAAATGGCTGTTCTATTCATGATCTAAGGCTACATTCACACACAGCATTTTTGCTGTTTTTTGAGGATACGTTTGTCAGCTGCAAAAGCAGATCAGCTTTTTAAAAAACCACATCACCTGAAAGGTTTTTGAGCTCCTAAATAATGCTTTCAATAGCAAAAGCAGATTAGAAAAACCTCACACAAACAGACATGCTCATTCTTTGTGAGGATCCTCACAAAACGCTGTGTCTGACTGTCCTATCTTGTAACCCATTGCCTTTGCTGGGATGCCAGAGTCACTGCATTTGACTGAATTATTTTGCCATCAATGTTCGATATGTTTGTGACAAGAAAGAAATTGTTAGTAAGACACTGGCAGCAAAAGCTAGTAAAGCTCATCACACCAGCCAGTTTCTCCAGGCTGTAGTGGAAAAAGTTCTGCAAGATTAGGAACGCAAAAAAGAACAGGTTCTTGCCATTGTAAAGGACAATGCTTCAAACATAAGTACAATTAAACTGATGAATGAAAATAATGAACAACAACTAGAAGAAAATGTAGGATTAAGTATGTGTGAGATGGAAGGCCACAGTGCTATTTATGTAACTGAGGAACAAACAGATATTACAACAGAAGAACATCAAAATGATACTTTAGGATTAGATGATCTTGTTGAAGCTGCTTCAAAACACTTTCATATTCATCACATGCGCTGTGTTGTGCACACGCTGCAGCTGGCAATAAGAGAGAGTCTGCAAGAGGGACCCCGATTTCACGCATCCGGCTTTTCGCCAGTTTGGCGGATGCGGCACACTCCAGTAGTGTGTATACAGTCCAGTGGCAGCGCGACAAATGCCGGTCACATGCTGTCATGGGACCCGAAAGTTGCGGCGCTGCCACTGTACTGTATCGTACTGTACTGGCATGCGCCGCATCCGCCAAACCGGCGAAAAGCCGGATGTGTGAAACTGGGCGGACATGCTGGAAATCTGATTGGAAAAGTGAGGAAATTGGTTATTGCCACCAGAACCCCTAAAATTGATTCCATCTTGAAGAGACGTGCTTGGAAAGGGGCAATTCTTTATCAAGCCACTCGGTGAGGCAGCACTTATTTAATGACTGAGCGATTGCTTGAACTAAAATCATTTCTTAAAGATATGGTGAACCCTCAAGTAACATTAAATGAAGCTCAATGGACACAGGTGGCTGAATTGAATGAATTGCTTAATCACCCATTTACCGTGACTACAAAATTACAAGCTGAGTATTTAACTCCTGGCATTTTCATAAGGGAGTGGAAGAGCTTGCTATTTTTCCTGTCCCAAAGAGGTTTAATCCCGGATGGCATTTCTGCTTCAATGAAACGTATAGAGACACAGCTATTGGAAAATAAAATTCTTCTGGCAGCTGTTTATGTGGACCCAAGTCATCGTATACAGCTTGATGATCAACAGCTTACTAAAGGAAAAAAAGCTTTGAGTGAGGTAGCAGTTAGGATGAGCAGCTACAGGACTGCCAGGCGCAAGAGGACTTGGGTCCTGACAGTGCTACTGCTGCCATATCTTCATCCTCATGAGAGGAGGAGTTTAAAACTTTGACAAGTATTTGGATGACATGGAGCAGGCAAACCGTTGCTGTAAGGAAAAATATTTCAGTCCGTCTCCTATAGCAGCAGATTGACCAGATTTCCGTAAATTTTTTCACTTGCTCTCAAAGAAATAGAAAAATTCAATCAATCATCAAAACTGACTGTGCATGAGGCAATTCCTCTATACCCGGAAATTGTTAGAGATGTTGCCCATGTGGTTACGGTTTTGCCTCCAACCCAAGTTACTGTAGAGAGGTTGTTCTCTAGCCTTAAAATTAAGTCAGATTTGAGGTCATCTATGAAGGAGGATCTGATGGAGGCAGTTCTATTTCTTAGAACAAATTCATAGACTGCACAAATGTTTAGTGTTTTTGTTGAAAACTGTTTTTTGCCACTAACATAGTGTATTACATAGTCTTTTATATACAGTATAACACTATGTAATACACTATGTAAGTGGCAAAAAACAGTTTTCAGCAAAAACATACTAAATAACATTTAGTATATTATAGTTAAGTGAAAAATGTATTGTAGTACAATGTGAACATCAGACATTTTAATCATTTTTATGATACAATAATCAAGATATTTAGAACATAAAATGTTTATTGGAATACAACTTTAGAACACAAACTAAATTGTAAATATGTAATACAATATGTAATATTTATATACACAAGATGTATATGTAATCTACTGTATATTACATAGTGTATTACATATTTACAATTTATTAGTTTTTTTTTGTGTTCTAAAGCTGTATTCCAATAAATTTATATTTTTTGTTCTATCTAAATATCTTTATTATTGTATCATAAAAATGATTAAATGTCTGATGTTCACATTGCACTACAATGCATTTTTCACTTAACTATAAGCAATATATGTGGGAGTCGGAGGTGGAGTCGGTGTCCTGAGTCGGTGCAAGGGAAATTGAGGAGTCTAGGTCGAAGGTTTGGCTTACAGACTCCACAGCCCTGGTTGGTATTCTCGAGCTGGGAGCACCGTAGTTATTGGTGGCTCCCAGCATAAAAAAGCAGCCTGCAGCCGCCCAGGATGGTCGCATCAATTAGATTGCCTGGTGCGGTGGCCATCACGATCATAAGGGGCTAAAGACTGCCCAGAAATAAACAAACACCGAAAAAATCCTTTATTTAAAATAAAATACGGAAAAAAACAGACCCTCTTTCACCTTTTTATTAACCCTAAAACACCCAGTGCCAACTTATCCGGAAGTGAGGCGGAGTTGCCAACCCCTTTAAAAAAATGAGCGGCAAACCTAGCAGGCGGTGTGACAACCTCCTGTACCCTGCAGTAACATGAATGAGCAGCAGAAGCAGCGCCAGCACTATCACCATCGCCGCCTCCTTTCACCACTGCAGCCGTCTGATCAGGTGGATTGTCCAGAAACTCAGAAGCAGCAGCAAAGAGGCAAACCTCAGCATGGTCAAGACAGAAGTACCATGGCCTTTGGTGGCAAGCATTCCGGGAAAAGTGATGGCCGAAATAGCCAGCGGGAGGCAAAGTCTGCCAGACCCGATGGCAAGAGATCCTCCAAGGGAAGAGACTCGGATGGCGGCACTCCTGACCTGGTGCGTCTGACTGGTAAGTGATCTTCCTGAAAGTTCACTTTTTAAAGTAGTCTTTGTCTCTGTTTCTTCTAGATTCGGGACAAACCTAAAAAATGTCTCTTAAACCAGGCATAGGGAATGTGCTCTGTGTAAAAAAAAAAAAAAAAGTAACTGTCGAGTTCCTGGACCAAACTGCTACCCCGGGAATGCATTCAGCAGACCTTGTTGGAGGAAGCCCCGGGATTTGCCTCTGATCTGATGTCCATAATTAGGGCAGAGGTCAGGGACTCCCTAAGATCTATCTAAGGATAGTCAGAACTTGGAAAAATCCAGACCTCCCTCCCCTGGTTGTGAAAAGTCAGATATCAGAAGAATGTGATTCTTCTGCCTTGCCTTCAAATTCCTCCTCTGATAGCGACTCAGGGGGTCATCAATGCTTCCCAATTTAAAACATGAGGAAGCTCGTAAAGGCAGTATGATCCATTATGTGCATCCCGGAGGAGAAGACTGAAAAGTCTATCTAAGACTTTAGTGGCCTGCAGCAAAGGAAACGGCGCACCTTCCCTGTCATAGATAGGATTAAGGCCCTGATTACAAAAGAATGGAAAAGGCCGGATAAGAAGGGATCCATTCTGGGAGCCTTAAAGAGGAAATATCCCTTTGACGATGCCTCCTGTTCAACCTGGGATAAAACCCCCAAGCTAGATGTTGCTGTCGCCAAGGCATCTAGGAAATTCGCTCTGCCTTTTGAGGATATGGGGTCCTAAAAAGACCCGCTAGACAAGAAAGCGGATCACTTTCTAATGCATGACTGGGAGGCTTCTGTAGGAGGTTTGCGTCCTGCCATTGCAGCTACCTGTACGGCTAGGTCTTTAACAGTATGGATTGACCAGTTGGAAGATCAGATAAGCGCAAAAACCCCAAGAGATGAGATGTTTTCATCCCTTTCTAGGTTGTGTGGAGCAGCGGCCTTCCCAGCAGACGCCTCGGCAGATTCTGCTAAATTAGTAGCTAAGTCAGCATCTCTATCCAATGCTGCTAGAAGAGCACTTTGGTTAAAATGCTGACCAGGGGATATACAAAGTCGAAGCTCTGCACCATCCCAAGTCAGGCAGAATATTTATTCGGCCCAGTCTTAGACGACATCCTGGAGAAGGCGAGTGATAAAAAAAATTAAAGGATTTCCGTTTCCATCCCTTCCATCTTCCAGACGGTGCTTTCGGAAGAAGCAAATTCGCCGTGGGGTTCCACACAGGGATTAAAGTGGCTGGTCCAATAGGAAAAAGGCGGGGAGGAGATTCATCTTCAAGGGACCCTCTAAGGACCAGAAAAGATCCTCCCAGTGACTTGTTTCCCCAGGTCAGAGGGAGACTCTCATTTCCTTCTGTCCTGGGAAAAGATATCGGCAAATCAATGGATACTCGGCCTGGTGAGATCTGGCCTCAAACTTTAATTTCACAAAACCCCTCCTCGAAGGTACTTCCTTACGCCTCTAAGGCCGTCACCAACAGAACAGCTTGCCTTTGAGACAAAGATCCAACAGCTACTCAATAATCAAGTCTTGTTGGAGGTTCCCAGACAAGAGGGGGAGGGATTCTACTCCACCCTCTTTTTGGTGAAGAAACCCGACGGTTCCTATTGGACCATAATAAATCTGAAAACGCTCAACAGTTTTCTTTGTATAGACACCTTCAAGATGGAGTCGGTGAGATCCACGGTGAAGTACCTGTTTCCACATTGCCACACGGCGGTAGTGGATCTACGCGATGCGTACAATCATTTCCCGATAGCCAGTCTAGATCAAAGGTTCCTCAGAGTGGCCTGAACATGGGCGGGAAGAACTGTCATTTCCAGTACAAATCCCTTCCCTTCGGCCTGGCAGTAGGATTTTTACAAAGCCAATATCAGAGGTAATCTCTCATATGCGCAGAAAGACGTCCTCATCATACCTCATCTAGACAACTTCCTGATTGTCGGCGCCCTTCTGAAGGAGGTCTGTTCTTCCCTGAGAGGACTAGGTTGGCTCATAAACCAAGGGAAGTCCTGGTTACATCCGAGCAAGATTCAGCTTCTTCTGGGACTGACCTTGGATTCAGGTGCCCAGATGTGTCTACTCCCAAAATTCAAGGTGGTAAATCTCCAGGCCCAAATAGAACAGCTAATCAATGCCACTTAGGTGTCTCTGCGAGGGGCGATATGCTTTCTGGGCTCCTTATCAGCCATTCCAGCAGTCCTTTTGGCCCAGGTACACACCAGAGTCCTGCAGTGGGACATCCTGGAAAATCAGGCAGTTCTGGGAGATCGCCTGGACAGAAATATTGTTATCAGCACTCACACGATAGTCTCTACATTGGTGGCTGAATCCAGACAATTTAAGAAGAGGCGTGCCTTGAATAATCTGAGTCCCAAATGGTAACCACCAACGCAAGTCTGTATGGTTGGGGTACCCACTTACACAATCATCTAATCCAAGGAAGATGGTCTGGAAGCTCACGGTTCCTTGAATACCAGGGAGTTACTTTTGTGGAAAGGGCATTAAAACTGTTCCTACCATCACTGGAACTTCACCATGTCAAGATCCTTTCAGACAATCAAGCAACAGTTGCGTACCTCAATCACCAGGGAGGAACTCGTTTCTGACCACTCATTTACATAGCAAGCAGAATCCTAGGCCTGGCAGAAAATCATCTGGATTACTTATTGGCAGTACACCTAAAAGGAAAGGTCAATTCTATGGCGGACTTTCTCAGTCGCAGCAGGTTAGACAAAGGAGAATGGACCTCACACACATAACGGAGATGTGGGGTGTCCCAGAAATCGATCTTTGCGACCAGGAAGGACAAGAAGGTTTACCAATTTTGTTCCCTAGACCCAAGGGATTGACCTCACTCAGTTGACGTTGTGTTGATAAAGTGGGACTTCAACCTCGCTTATAACTTCCCTCCAATAGCCCTCATTCCAGCAGTCCTGAGGAAAATCCGGGAGGACAGAGCAGCCGTTATTCTGATAACCCCCTTTTGGCCAAAGAGGCTGTGGTTTTACTCGCTGACCAGACTGTCGATAACTAACCAGGCCATGGGTTCTACCGGAACTACCAGACCTCCTCTCTCAAGGTCCAGCCTTCCACCACCTGACCAGCAGGTTTCATCTAATGATGTGGAATTTGAGGGGTCACTTTTAGGAGGCAGGGGGTTCTCTCTAGATCTAGCTACTACCCTGATGCAGTGTAGGAAACCAATCACTACTCAGATTTATGGATAGATGTGAAACAAATTCTTGTCCTCCACAGGTGCAAGTCATGCTGGCTCGGTTCCAGTACCAGTCATTCTAGAATTCCTACAGAAAGGTTTAGAACTAGGTCTGTCAGTTAGTACCCTAAAAGTTCAGGTCTCAGCCTTGGGCGCATTGTATCATCTTATAACCTGGCCGGAGACCGATGGATTTCCCGATTTTTTTTTTTTTTTTTTTTTTTTTTTTTTTTTTTTTTTTTTTTTTTCTTCCATTAGGGCCTGTTCTAGGTCTAGACCTTGGCGCGTTATGCCCTCACCTTCGTGGGATCTTAATCTACTCCTGTCAGCCTTAACTAAGCCCCCTTTTAAGCCCCTGGTGTCTCTCACTCAAAAATCTATCCTTCAAGACTAGTGTCCTTACCGCCCTAACCTCCGCATGCAGGGTTAGTGACCTACAGGCCTTGTCGATTGACCCACCCTATAATCAGTTTTGATGACTGTGTAGTCCTAAGGCGTGACCCGGCTTACCTACTAAAAAAGAATTCTCAGTTTCATAGGACTCAGGAGATTCTGCTCCCTTCATTCTATGATAGTCCATCTAGTCAGGAAGAGAGAGGGTGGCATTGCCTGGACGTTGTCTTCTGGAATACTTGTCCTTCCTCCAACCCCTGGTGACTGATAAGTCATTGTAGTGTTTCATGGTAGTAGGATGGGGCTAAAGGCTTCCAAGTCCACTCCAGCTACTGTAGGTGGATCAGGGAGGCCATTTCTGTAGCTTACGCAGCTAGTGGTAAAGTGGTGCCTGCAGGGCTGAAAGCTCACTGCACAAGGGCAATGGCATCTTCCTGGGCTGTAAGATCGGAGGGCTCAATCGAGCAGATCTGTAAGGCGGCCACGTGGACTTCCCCGTCCACTTTCTATAGACACTATAGGTTGGACTTGTCCTTTTACCGACCTCACCTCTTGGGAGAAGGTTTCTGCAGACTGTAGTTCCCCTCAAATACCCCCCCACCCCCAAAATAAGTTGTCTATGTAATTCTCTCGTGGTGCTGTAAAAAACAGTATTTTTGTTTTTTGCACCTATTCACATGGGAATTAATGGTGGTGGGGCATGTAATCACAATGTTCCTTTTTTTCGGAGCTTCTTTCATGCTCCGTAATCCATGCTCCGTAATCCAACTGATGTGGGAAGAAGACTTTTTATCCTGTAGGTTTCCTGTCCTTGAAGGCTGGATCCTTTCTCTCGTGGTTCAGAAAAAACACATTACCTGTAAGTAATTACCTATTTGTCGGTGTTTTGTGTTTTATTTCTTTTCTCTTACAGATTAATAATGGGGGCTCCTCCCCATTACTAATCTAGGGCTTAGTGGCAGCTGTGAACTGCTATTTACCCCTTATTACCCTGATTGCCACCACACCAGGTTAAACGGGATGAGCTGGGTAAAGTGCTGGAATTGTCACATCTAATAAATGCAACAATTCTGGGCGGCTGCAGGCTTCTATTTTTTAGTCCAATAACCAAGATTGGGGGAAGGGGACTGCACACAGTTTTTAAAGACAATGTATTTATTTCAATAAGTGCATGGCATGCCTTTTATTTTGATGCACAGCCAAGATAAGCCCACAGCTGGGAGCTGCAGCTGTAGCCGTATGCTTTCTGTGCTGGATATCATAATTTGGGGGGGACCCTTTGCCAATTGTTTTTCATTTAGTTTTACACCATTACAGATAGACACATAGCTTGTTCGATTGCAAGCGGTCAGACACGCTGTCATACAGGGCAGGGATGCGGTCTGACAACCAATCAGACTCCGCGACTCTGGGCATGGGAAGCAGTGCATATGCATGAGGTTACTGAACGGCCCCGGAAGTAGTGTTACAGACGTGCTGAGACTGGTAAATAGAATGTGCTTGCTTTTTATTAGTTTTATTTTTTCCCCCATTATTTACTTATTTTAACCCCTTCACGACCTTGGACGGATCTATCTGTCCAGGATCGTGTCGGGTTAAGCCCCGCCCCCTGCCGCGGGCAGGCGGCGTGGATCTGCACACATCAGCTGTTTTCAACAGCTGACATGTGTGCCTACTAGCCGCGGGTGGAATCGCTTCCACCCGCGGCCATTAACCCCTTAAATCTTGCTGCCAAAGTCTGGCAGCAAGATTTAAATGCGCGCGGCCATGTTTGTTACTCACCGCCGCCCCCACCGGAAGTCACGTGTGTTATCACGTGACTATCGGTGGTTGCCATCGTAGCACAGGGTCATGTGATGACGCCTGCTGCTACGATGTTTCACTTTCATTTTCCCTCGGCCGAGAGCAGAGGGAAAACCAAAGTGACTGAATCTGCTGATTACAGCGGTATAGCTGTGATCAGCAGATAGCGATCAGCAATCGGATTGCTGATCGCTATAGCCCCCTAGGGGGACTAGTAAAATAAAAAAAAAAGTAAAAAAAAAAGTTTTAAAAAATAAAAAAAAACAAAAAACCTAAAAGTTCAAATCACCCCCCTTTCCCCCCATTGAAAATTAAAGGGTTAAAAAATAAATATACACATATTTGGTATCGCCGCGTTCAGAAATGCCCGATCTATCAAAATATAAAATCAATCTGATTGGTAAACGGCGTAGTCGCAAAAAAATTCCAAACGCCAAAATTACGTTTTTTGGTCGCCGCAAGTTTTACGCAAAATGCAATAACAGGCGATCAAAACGTAGCATCTGCGCAAAAATTGTACCATTATAAACGTCAGCTCGAGACGCAAAAAATAAGCCATCACTGAGCCATAGATCCTTAAAAATAAGAACGCTACGTGTTTCGGAAAATGGCGCAAAACGTGCGCCACTTTTATTGGACAAACTTGTGAATTTTTTTTAACCCCTTAGATACAAGTAAACCTATACATGTTTGGTGTCTACAAACTCGCACCGACCTGAGGCATCACATAGATACCTCAGTTTTACCATATAGTGAACACAGTGAATAAAATATCCCAAAAACTATTGTACGATCACACTTTTTTTGCAATTTTTCCGCACTTGGAATTTTTTTGCCGTTTTCCAGTACACTATATACTATGGTAAAACTTATGGTTTCATTTAAAAGTACAACTCGTCCTGCAAAAAACAAGCCCTCATATGGCAAGATTGATGGAAAAATAAAAATGTTACGCCTCACGGAAGAAGGGGAGCAAAAAACAAAAACGCAAAAACGGAAAGTGCCCGGGGGCTGAAGGGGTTAATTACCCAGATGGCTAGATCCAGATAGTTACCCAGAGTTCCCTGGGATCCCCAGGCCCGGGATCGGTGCACGGGTACGATATCCTCGCGAATCTGGACTTTTGCAGTCAGTTTGCTCATCGCTAAAAGTTACTCCTTTTATTCTGAGAAAATAAGCTGCCCTGCAACTACAGTATATCAGTGGGGAAAATACTCCAAGAGCAATCATTTTCCTAACAATGAAAATAGCCAATTTTTGGTTGTAATGTAAGTTTAAAAAAAAAAAAAAAAAAATGTTCACACCTATGCCTTTCTAGAGTGGTCACTCCAAAGAGCCTTGCTAGTCTTTCATTTGTTCTGCAAATGGTCAACAAATACACGCATATGCTACCAAACGTTGACCTCTCTGGCTGTGTACCAACGATGCAGATGTCGCCGTTAAAGCCATTGATGTCATGTTCCCATATTTAACACGTCACCATTACAGGACAGATGAAAGACCCGGGAGACTCACAAAAATTGATCGGCAGGTGAATTAACAAGTGAATCTGAGGTGGTGTTTTCAGGGTGGTTTTGTTTTTGTTTTTTTGTTTAATTCTAATACATTCATAATACACTTTTGGATTAACACCCCACCCCCCAAAAACAAAATAAAAAAAGGTGGTTCTTTATGGAGTTAATGTAGTTAAAAAAAAAAAAAAAAAAAGAATAAAAAAAAAAATTTTTGTCCATATACATTTTTGAATGCATATTGGGTCATTTGAGTGGGGCTTATTTTTTTTTTTTCTCCATTTATTATAACAATTACTCATTTTCCAGCTCTCACCATGTTCCACCATTATGGATTTGTCCAGTATGAGCGTAAAGAAGATGCTGACGCTGCTGTGGCGGGTGCAAATGGTCAGATTTATAAAAGCAGTAGATTAGGTAAGGCAATCTGGCATTTTTAGAATCCTTCTGAATGCAGTGATATTATTGAGGGTCCCATTCTGCGCTTTCATTTTTGCAACATAACTGTAACATTTTCCAATTTTTTTTTTTTTTTTTTTTTTTACTCTATTCCTCTAATTGTGCTAATCATAGCAGATTTACCAAAATCAGTTTTCCTGGCACACGGTTCATTTAACCCTTCAGTGACTACATACCATATGAAATAAAATGACCTTAACGGTGGGTGAATGTAATGAGCTCAGAAATTGATTCCTCACCATGCTCAATAAGTGGCGTCTGCTTTGCACAGCCTGCATAAACATGCAACCGCAGCGGACAGAGCTTGCTCCGGTCTGTCATCGACAGTGGCATTTAAATGACTCAAAACACGATAACAAGGAACCGATGAGTTGTTATTGGAGCCAGGGGCTTCTGAAGCCCCCTTTTAAATGCCACCTTTGTTCTTCTGTGAAGATTGGCCAAAGTGTTATAGGTGAACTGCGATTTCACTATTTACTGCAATACCTAGGGTGGAGTGGTTAAACTTAGGAAAAGTGTGGGGTTGTTAAACTTTTTTTCCTATTTAATGATAAATCATATTTGCTATTACTGGGTCTGATTTTTAAAGTACTTTTTATCAAGATATAAAATTATTGTAACCATTCGTCAAATGCAAGAGTGTCACTCTTTTTGGTCGCTTCACTCCCACCTTTCTTCCGAAAAAATGCCAAATAGAAATCAAAATGTTGTATTTCATCAAAATGGCATCTATGCAGAGCGAGCTGTTGAAATGCCAGGACATGGTTCAGTTGCCACTCATGTGTCCTGGGCAGTAACTAAAGAGAGTCTGGTCAGGTGAATAGTGTTTTGGGGACATGACAGGTTTAAAGGAAATCTGATAACAGGAGTCCCCCCTCAGCTCCCCCCACCACCCTAAACTGTTTATATGTGCATGCAGTTCTTTCAAATACTAGTTCACAAATACCTTTTTAATATAGCCAATCTGTTCCTCTGCTACGTAGAGATTGGTGTTATATTGATATGCAAATTAGGCTGAAGGACTACTGTAGGTCTGTCACTCCAGCTCTATTTCCTCCCCAGCGGGGAATAGTTTCAGCTACTGTTTTTTTTTTTTTTTTTTTTTTACTTTTTTCCTCCCTGCCTATAGACCTTCCCAAAGACCTTGTTCTACAAAAAACAAGTAATTATATGAACTAGTTCTTTGGTGATAATGATGGGTGTTCGACAGCTAGATTGCTTTGGAATAAATTATGATTATTGCTCTCCTGCAGTACATTAAGTCTGCATGATTCCATTGTCAGCACCTGAAAAATTACTGCGTGCAGGTGTTACAAATCAGCGCCGCCGTTGCCGCAAGCAGCCTGCTGTGGTTCCTGTTACGCCCAGGCGCTGGCCTCCGTTTCTGGCCATGCCTGGGGTCGTCCAGCTGGCTGCTCATTTCTCTGTACCGAAGTGTGGAGAGGCAGCTAGTGCGCATGCGTGTTCTGATTTACCCCAGTCTGCGCCTAAGTCCAGTGCTCAGCCTGTTAGCCTCATTTCTGAGGCTGTCGTCAGTTCAAGCTACTGAGCATGCTCACTCACTTAGTGCGAAAAGCCTCTTTGCCCTGGTGCTTGTCCTTGTGTTTTTCCTACTGAGCATGCTCAGCCTGTTTAGTTCCATTCCTGAGGCTAAGTCTTCAGTTCAGGCTACTGAGCATGCTCACACACTTTGTGCACAATCTGAGGCTAAATCCAGTGAGGACTTCACTGGGCATGTCCGTGAGGTGGCAGGACCTGATAGGCTGGATTGAGTCAGGTGTCCTGATGTGGCCACTCCGGACTAGCTTGCGGAATCCCGCCCCTATGACCTTTTGTCTTCTGATGATGACTGGTAGGGTGTTTGGGGTGGTGTTGCGGTTGTGTAATCAGTGTCGTGGCGGTTCCAGATAGGCTGCTGGTGACGTCACCAGCAGCCTATGTGCGCACAGTGCGTTTTTCGGGTGCGTTTTTGGCCTCAAAACTGCAGGACTTTGCTTCCCCAGCAAAGTCTGGGTTTTCATTTTTGCTGTCCGCACACATCTGTTTTTTTTACCTGCGTTTTTGAGTTAAAAAAAAAAATGGACATGTCCGTTCTTTCCTGCGTTTTCCCCCCATGCAATGCATTGGAAAAACGCAGAGATCAAAAACGCAGCAAAACGCAGCCAAAAACGCACCAAATCGCGGCAAAAACGCATGCGTTTTTTGATGCGTTTTTTCGACGCAGGTGCGTTTTTGTGCGTTTTTAGCGGCCAAAAACGCACAAACGCAGCGTCAAAAAGACGCAGTGTGCGAACCTAGCCATAATGTGGCACTCCGCCATTGGTCCCTGTGGGCTCCATCTTGGATTGGCACTGTGTTTGGGGTGGACCATAGTTGTTAAAAAGTCCTGGAGAGTGCACCCTGGTGCGCAGTCGTCACATTTCAGCTCTGAAAGTCTGGTCTTAGAACAATGAAGCCACATCACAGCATTAGCGCCATTGTTATACTGGAAGCAGTAGGCAGGGATAGGCGTCCGGTGCCTGTCACGCCAAGATCATATGGTGAGGTACGGTATCCCGCTTCCCCTCCTCCATTCCAGTTCCTCTGCAGCAGCTCAGTGGTAAGTGGGCTGCGCCTACTGTCCCGGTGCGCCCCTTACGTACACGGACAGTTTTCACTCAGGACACCCTGTGCTGTGAACAGGAGAGGTCCTGGTTTCGGTGTGTGGACCCTGTGTTTAACAGGGTTCACAATTGTCCTGATCGGAGTGAAAGTTTTACGTTTCTACAAGTTCCCTTTTTAAGGGTAAGCACACACGGCAAGTAAAACTGAGTGAGTGGAATGCGATAAAAAAATCGAATTCCACCCGGACCCATGTTACTCAATGGGGCAGCTCCCATGAGCAAGATTCCCCCCCCCCCCTCTCAGCCCTAATCGGACCGAGAAAACAATTGCAGCATGCTGCAGGTGGAATCCGATTCGTTTTCATTTGCACCCATACAAGTCTATGGGTGCTAGAGAAACAGCTCACTGCACGTACGCACCAGCTGATAATGGAGTAGCTGGGGAGTTTAATCCCTCCCTCTCCTTCAGAGTGCCCACCCCCTCCTCCGCGGCTGTGCTGTGATTGCAGGATCACATCACAGTGGCATAGTGGCATGAGTCACATGACACTCATCTTACACTCTCAGCATAGTGGGAGCCGAGTGTCATGTGATTCAATTGCAGTAATGCCCATGTGGCCCCAGCCTTAGGCCTCATTCAGACATCCATGTTTCACGTACCTGTTCTATCTGGGATTGTTACGGACATACCCATTATATCAGTGTTCCCAACCTCAAGTGTTCCTCAATTCCACAAATAGTGTGTGTTTTCAGGGTTGTGCTAGTATTGCACAGGTGTTGGAATTATTACCAATGCAGGCAATTAAATTATCACCGATGCAATACTCGGAAAGCCTGAAAAACATGCACTGTTGGTGGGTCTTGAGGACTGGAGTTGGGGAACACTGCATTATAGTCTGAGACAATTCACATTTGTTTTTGTTTTGTTTTTTGTTTTTTGTTGCCATGGCAACCATCAGGACCACACAATCAGGATCTCAGGCTGCTGATGGGGTTAAAGAGGAATGCTCCCACTCTGTTAACCATCTAGATGCTGTGGTTACTATTGACAGTAGATTGGAAGGGGTTAACCAGCCATGATCGCTTCCAACTCCGATCGTGACTGATGCAGCAGGTGGTCAGCTATAGTCTACAGCTGACAGGTAAGGGGAGGGGGATGCTATTAGTTTATATCCCAGGTCAGTAAAAAAGATGTATTGGTGGTCACTAAAGGGTTAAATTTAAGAAATTACTATAGAATCGGCATGATAGGGATGCTTTTTATTTTTAATGATTTCTGTTGCATCTAATGGAACACTAGCCTTCCAAAAATGGAGCCTGCGTACTTTATCGTTTGGATATCTGATCAATGCTCACAAAACCTTTTATAGCGTTACTGATATGGGACCACATGACATCATGATTTTTAACTCAAGGGTCATAGTTTCCTGATGCTGTACTTAAGAGTAAAGTCAACTATATCTTTAACATATACAAGAACTGTAACATGGGCAAATGGCTCAAGGGTCGAAATAACAACAAACAAAAAAAAGCAGTGCTACAGTTTTTACAGATGGTGTAATTTTACTGTATCAAACTCTTAATTTAGAAGACCTTTCATGGGAAGGCAGGTGCAGATCTTGGAAGTGTATCTTAAACTGTACTTTATGTAGACTTGTTTTATATAGCCCTAACCAGCCACTGTAAAAAAAAATAAAAAATAAACCCTAAGCGTTTTGTCATTAAGTAATTCTTTGTTTAGCAATATTTTTTTTTTTTTTTTTTTATTTTATTTTACTCCAATCTTTTTACTTTCCTATCTTCTTACTTTCTACATTAACAAAAGATTTTGGAACAAAATGGTTATTTAAAACAAAAAAAAACTAAAAACTTGTGAAACTAGAAAAAAATGATGGCTTGAATTAAGATCTATACCCTTTTCATTGCATATCATAAACTTTGCCAAAGAATACTGGACACAAAATTTGTGAAATATGCTGGAAATTGTTTGCGCAGATTATACTAACCCAAAAAAGCAATTTGAACAGCAAAAATATATGTACAAATGTATCTCCTCTTCATCTATTGATCTAATAATAATGTTACTGGGGCTGTATTGGATAAATGGTACAGAGAGGGAAGATTTAAATTACACTGCAAATTACTACTGACCACCAGGACATGCATAAGCTCTAGGGAAGGGGACTATGAAAAGTAGAGGGGTAAAGCTTACAAATACATTAGGTCAATTCATTTAAAGTAGCAAATCTTCCTCTATATATGATGAGCTGTGTGCACAAGTATCCAAGCACTGAACATAGTAATGATGACAAACCAAAAACAATGCAACATTCGGTAGTATTTGGATATCCACACAGACCCTGTGGTGGAAAACACCCCGACACACCTTTCGCCTTGCTTGATCAAGTGAGATTGTCCACCACCTAAAAGGTTCACAGTTGGAATAAAAATATTAATGACCACTGTAAACTTGAGGAACAATCTTGAAGATGAGCTAAAATGCAAAGTAAATGAAACCAATATTTGTTTGAAGATCAATTTAATAAAAATTCTTGATTTTCAGCATGAAGACCTAGCTGTAGCTTGATTGCAGCGGTCATAACAGCTGGGAACATAGGATCTCTTGCGTCTGTCTCGCGTACAGTTTTGTAATTGCGCTCAACAGGAAACATTGCAAACTCGCTTTTCAAATGGAGCACTTGCGTCTAACCAGCTAAAAGCACATTTTGCTAAATAGGAATATCCTGCTGAAAACCATAATATTGTAACCACCTTACCGACATGGGTAACTGCGCTTTACTGTAATATTCAGACTCCCCATGCAAGAGAGATGACCATACTTTGGATTTTGTAACATGCCAGCATATGCAATGTTTCTAGCTCAAGTGGGCCTTTCCAAAACTTGACAAAGACCCATTTAGAGTTGAAACGTTAGATATTCTGTTACAATAAACACCTCTAATGAATTTTTCTTTTATGAAGTGCTTCGGTCATGACTTATATGGATTAGGAGATCTTTGTGGGTCACGTTTTAAACTGCGGGCACCTGGTTACCTGTCTTTCTATTACGAGGCTGTCCCTCATTGTGTACAGTTTGTATTTCACTACATACTTAAAAGCACTGAAATCTAATTCTAGACATTAACAATTAACATTTTGACTTCCACTTAATCTATCATATGGTTGTATACTTTGAATGCACTGCCCTTTTTTTTTTCCCCCACGGGAATCCCTTGAACTGTCTACATTCACACATAGTGTAATTATGTTCAAAAACCTCAGACACTGCTTTGCAATATGACATTTTGCAGTTCACATGCAGATTAACCCTGTTCATTTGGGATAGTAAGTTTTGGGCTTTCCGCGAGAGAAACTACAACTAATAAGTGACGCTTGTGTTACTAATGCCGCTCTTATCTAGAAAAATTCTGTGCAGTTTTGTGGATTTGAAACCAATAAGACGCCGTTTGTGGGTAAATTTTCGTGTGGAGTATGCATTAAAATATGTTTGGAAAAACAATTGCGTGATCATATACTTATCATAATAAAATTTAATTAGTAGATATTGACTAATGGAAAATGTTATATAATGAAGGTAATGCTACATAAGCTCCAAATAAATATCAGTCTATTTAAATTCTTCCATGGTGGTAGTATTTTTTTTCTAGGATTGTGTTTGGTTATTGTGTCTACTGTCAAGTTATTGAACAGATGGGTTAATTGTGCTTTTCAGATGTTAACAAGGCAGCGGAAAGAAGAAATATGTATAAAGCGCCATCCAGGTCAAGCCCATCACGAAGGTAAAGTAATTGTGGGCCAGACGTAGTCTTCTGTTGGTTGGATTTCCTGGATCAGTCTCTCGTCACCATCATTCTTACGGTTACGTTCCCAGCCGACTTTACCCTTTCTACGCACCAGCAATTTGCAGGCCGTCTGCGAGTGTCACAAGATAACAGCTAAGCCTTGAAACATCAATTTGCGTTCTCTTCGTTTAGTGTGTGATTTAAAAAAAAAAAAAATAAATTGGGAAATCTAAAAAAAAAATACAAAACTAAAAACCTACAAAAACAAAACAACCCCATAAAAAAACAAAGAAAAAAAACTTCATAAACACTTCCCCAAAACACAACAAACAAACCCCCTTAAATCAATTTTACTCAAACTCGCTTCATATGAAAACTTTGCGTTTCTCTTTGAGAGGTTTTCCTTGCCTAAAAAGTAAAGCAATAAAAAAAGCATTCAAGCATAACTTGTGTACTACATACATTCTATCAAATGCTTTGGATCATTAAGCAAAATTTCTTACTCCCTGTTCTGAATAGTGGCATTTGAGGAGCGATCTTGTATGATCACAATTTAAATGAGTCCAGACACGGATTATGCCCAAAATTCTGTTGTTTTTTTTTTTGTTTTTTTTTTTCTTTTCTTTTTGGAATTTTTTTCTTTTTTACATTTATTTTAGTAATCTTTTGAGCTTATCTTTTCTTGATACAGGGCTGGTGTTCTAAATATCAGGAAAAATATTATTGCTCTGTATTAATTTTGCTTTACTACAGAAGCCTAAATGAATGTGCAGCTCGTCCTCATTAAATGGCGATCTAAAAAAAAAAAATAATAAAATTGTACTAAGGGACAATTTATTTCAGCTTTGTGTGTTTTATGATTTTGTCTGTAAGTTGCCGAAATAAAAAAAAAACTAACCACCATAAAAATTGTTTGCAAAGTGACCTCTGTGATCTTTGTTCAAGTCGGGAAACTAGGAGTTGCGTTCTCCTCAAAGTATTTTTACATTCTGGTGAAAATTGGGGAGAAATCTTTTACATTATTTATTTTTGTGGCGGAATGAATTTGCACATGTAATGTAAAAGTTGTATTACCAAAAATTGCCTGAAACTAATAACTTTTGTTTTTGGCGCTCCAGAGATTTGTATGGATATGGTAACCCTTTGGAGCCAAGGCGTGAACGATCTCCTCTCCGATCCAGCCCGAGGAGAGATGGCAGAGACCAAAGAGAGAGAGATATGAGATCTATTCGGGACCCACGAGATGGACGGGACCTTAGAGACGAGAGAAACTTCAGAGATACTCGTGATGGAGATTTTAGGGATGGCCACAGTTCAAGGGATGTCCGAGATATGAGGGATACCCGTGATCCTAGAGACTATAGAGATCCCCGTGATTCGAAAGATCTAAGGGATGTAAGAGATATTCGCATTCGCGATCCCCCTCGTGATTCAAGAGATCCTAGAGAGCCACTATATGACCATTATAGAGAGGGCCGTGACACAAAAAATCCATACAGGTATGAGATGTTATATTTCTCCCCCTTTTTTATTATAATAAAGACTCTTCTGTCTGTGTAAAATTTTGTAAAATTTGTTTTGTGTGACTGGTAGATTCAAAGAAATATGTATTTCAGAATATTGATACAGCTAATGAATGCCAGGTCTTATATTTTATAATATTTCAAAGTTGTAGACACATCACTTCATCTGATATAGGATGTTATGTGCAGGGTCCTTTACCTGAGACCACAGTAGCGTTCTTTGATCGCTTTAACCCCTTCACGACCGGCCCGATTTGTCGCTTTTTTTTTTTTTTCTTCCGCCATTCTTCTTCTGAGAGACGTAACTTTTTTATTTTTCAGTCAATATGGTCATGTGAGAGCTCATTTTTTGCGGAACGAGCTGTACTTTTAAATGAAACCATAAGTTTTACCATATAGTGTACTGGAAAACTGCAAAAATTCCAAATGCAGAAAAATTGCAAAAAAAGTGCGATAGCACTATTTTTGAGATTTTATTCACTGTGTTCACTATATGGTAAAACTGATTTGTGGGTGTGATGCCTCAGGTCAGTGCGAGTTCGTAGACACCAAACATGTATAGGTTTACTTTTATATAAGGGGTTAAAAAAAATCGGAAGTTTGTCCGAAAAAAGTGGCCCACGTTTTACGTCAAATTCCGTGACGTTCTCATTTTTCGGTATCTATGGCTCAGTGATGGCTTATTTTTTGCGTCTCGAGGTGACGTTTTTAACGGTACAATTTTTGCACAGATGCTACGTTTTTATCGCCTGTTATTGCATTTTGCGCAAAAGTTGTGGGGACAAAACGTCATTTTGGCGTTTGGAATTTTTTTGCTGCTACGCAGTTTACTGATCAGATTAATTGATTTTATATTTTGATCGGGCGTTTCTGAACGCGGCGATACCAAATGTGTGGGTTTTTTTAACCCTTTAATTTTCAATTGGGGTGATTTGAACTTTTAAGGTTTTTTTTTTTTTTTTTGCTAGTCCCCCGAGGGGGCTATAGCGATCAGCAATCCGATTGCTCCGCACTATCTGCTGATCACAGCTATACGGCTGTAAACAGCAGATACGTTCACTTTCTGATTCGCTGGGCTCCGGGCCGAGTGAAACTGAAAGTGGTTCAGGTCTAGCACAGGAGTCATCACAATACCCTGTACTACCATGACAACCACCGGAAGTCATGTGATCACGTCACGTGACTTCCGCTAGCGGGCGGTAAGTAAAGGTTTACCGCGATTTATAATGGCGCTGTCACATATTGACAGCGCCATTACAGGGCTTAAACGGCACAAGCAGGTAATGATTCTGCTCGTGCCTAGCGGGCACACATCTCAGCTGTGAAAATCAGCTGAGATGTGCGCTGATCGTGGTATGCTGCCGGCGGCAGACCGCAGTCAGTAACATTATGACCGCTAGGACGTAATATTACTGCCCACGGTCCTTAAGGGGTTAAACACTGAGGGGGGAAGTAGTTAAGTGTTAATTTTTCTTGATCTTTAATTAAACCGTAGTAGTCAATGAGTTTTAAAGGGAATCTGAGTAGTGTTTCACACCCTATACTATTTAATTGTAAAGTACTGCGGATTATGTTGGCTCTTTATAAATAAAAATATTTGTATGTCCATGTAGCGTTTTTAAAGAAGTCCAGCCATACCTTTTACATGGCCAGTCCATTCCTCTAGTGCTGAGAAATCAGCATTTAAATTAATATTCAAATGAGGCTGAATAGCGATTTTGTAAATCTACAGCCTCTGTCACTCCAGGTATATTCCCTGCCCAGACCGGCTTCCTCCTCCTGCTTGAATAACTACTACTTTTGCTGAAGTCACACAGAATAGAAACTGTCCAGCAAGCAGGAGGCGGCAAGGAATTGAGCTGGAGTGACAAATGTGAGATTTGTTCACCCGGATTTGCATATAATTTCAAACACTGATGTTTCAGGAACTGAGGAACAGACTCAACATGTAAACATATTGCTGAATTGTCAGCAGAATGTCACCCTTCCAAACTGATTGCCTTTAATACATACCCTTTCCCGGTCAGCAAAGAGACTAGCCATAAAATGGAAATCTAAAGAAATTGAAACATTGCGAAGACTAGCATTTTAAAATATTTATAAGCTTTCATTTTTTTTTTCTGTCTAGTAGATCAGATGTATTTTCTCTTCCTTATTCTTTATGCATAGTCTGGCCTGTAATTAGTATTTCACACCGAAATATGTCCACCTAGTTCTTAGCGATCTGTTTCACAATTGCATTTCACCCAACAGGTGCTTCTGGAGATGAACTTGGTTCCAGTGGAACTTGCTGTTTTTTTTTGTTTTTTTTTTTCACTTAGAGTTTTCCATTTTTAAAAATGTGAACCCGAAATGTTTCCTGTCATGTCAAATGCCGATAGTACTCACCTACGTTTCTACAGTAGTGTTTGCCGCTGCTTTTGGCCTGTGTTTTGGCTTGCAGCGTGGACGTTACTTCGACACCTCTCCTCTTCTCTACATCTAAAAACTGAGATCCACAACTTTGCCAAAGTGGAAGGCACGAGCCACTGGGTGATTGTTCACTGAAGTCAGTCAGTGTGACATCGTCCCATGCAGCCAAAATATTGAGATTGGAACAATGTTGAACTGGTGCTGGACCTGGGGAGGGTGACTAATATTTAATTACATTTGATATGACGAGAAACATTTGAAGTCCACTTTTATAACATTAGATAACTTTTAAGCATGATGCATATGAAATACCAACACACAAAGTAATAAGTATAGCCCTTTTTTGTTAAGCTTGCCTACCAGAGACAGTTGAGGTGTTTTTTGTTTTTGTTTATTTTTGGTATTAAGGTGTGTGTTCTTGTTTATTTTTTGTTTTTATTTATTTTTATATATATATTTTTTTAATCATTTAGAGTTGATGAAGGTGATGATTATTACAGAAAGCGAGACGAGCACTTGGATCGCTACAGAGAACCCGTCGATAGACAATCAGATGGTATGTATTTTTTTCTCTCCAAATTGTGTCTAATTTTAAATTACATTTGCTTTGCAAGAATGACAAATTTTGCTAGCTGTAAGATATAATCTTCATAAATTTTGGCATGCGGAATCCAAAAATCACTTCAGTTTCCTCCAGTCGTGTCCATTTATTCTGCAAAACACTGTTTATTAACTCATGGTAATACAATATTAGATCTAATTTTAATTTAGATATGCTGAATATGCAGAAAAAAATGGTGACTTTAACCAGTAGGAAGACTGCTTAATAAGCAGTTAAAAACTGCAAGTGTTGGAATTGTATGGCCATATAAGCTGCATGAAAACCAATGGAATCATACAGTCATTCAAGAGGCTTACAAGTTGGAGCAAATTTAAATGTTAAAAAGGCTTTTGTTGAATGACCTCCAACGCTTGAACAGTTCATGGATGGTGCAGGAATGATCTTGATACATTCTATTACATTTGCGGTTGTTTTTAAACACCCAAACAATGGATAAATATGTGAATTTGTGCATAAAACTTATTATCCAAATTTTAGGGTTAAACTGGGTGACCAGGAAAGACCATGGCTACCCTAAAGTGTGCCAGATATGTGTTGAAAACCTGAGACCGTGTACTAAGGGTCAGAGAATGTTCCAATGGTGTAGCAAGAGCCTCAAAAACATGTTGATGACTGACTGCTACTTCTCCCTAACCATTCAAATTTTCACAACTATGTTTCTTTTGATTTAGACCATATATTTGTTTCATACAAAAACAGAGTATATTATGTGCCTTCGCATCTTCTGAATTTATTACCTCTGATGTTTGACTTTAACACCTTTTTTAATCAAACGTTTCTCATTTGTGTAAAAAAATTTGGCTTATTGTGTTTTTTTTTTTTTTTTTAACTTCCCTGGAATCTTTCCTTTTCTTTGGGTAAAATCAGCAGAAATACTTGTCATCAGAAACTTTCTTTTTTCTTCTCAAATGTAGACTATTATTATCTTTAAACGGAATCGGTCACCAGATTTTCACCTTCTAAACTTAAACTGGCACCTTAAGCAGCTCCTGTGCTGCATTCTATAAAGGTGCACGTTACCCCTGACTGCCCTCCCCTTTAGACCCCACAAATACTTTTTTTTTTTTTATTATAAAAGCTCGCACCATGTACGTAAATTGTTTGGTCTGGTCCAATGGGTGTCGTAATTTGCGCCTCTTGTCTCTCCTTTTTGCCATCCTCCTGTGCTGAATGACGTGCATGGCGCCTCGGGTGCCATCCACTTAGGCTGGCAAAATTTTGTGCTGCGCAGCCACATTTCCGGCTCGTGCAGGCGTACTTCGATTTGCCCTATTGAGGGCAGGGCTCAAAACATAGGTGCGCCTGCGCAAATCGGTGATTGGCAATGTGGATGACGTCACCCATTTCATCCACATCGGGTCTGCGCAAAGAACTTGCCGATTCGCACAAGTGTACCTATGTTTTTGGCTCTGGCCACGATAGGGCAGAGCGAAGTGCGCCTACGCAGGTGCAATATTTTGCCTGCCTATGTGGATGGCGCCTGAGACGTCATCCATGTCAATAAGCACAGGAGGACGACAAAATGGCAGGAGCCGCAGAGTAATATGTCCTTCAGACTGGACAATTTACATACAAAGCTGGAGTTTTTAGAAAGGTATTTGTGGGGTCTACAGGGGGTCAGGTGGTGACATGCACCTTTTATAGAATGCAGAACAGGCACTGCTTAAGGTGCTAGTTTTAGTTTAGAAGGCTGAAATCTGGTGACAGGTTCCCTTTAATTACAAAACGTTTGCCACATGAGAACCCCTAAATGTATCAATCCCAGGTGAACACCAACTTTATTCCTCCCTCATCCCTCCTTTATTCCTCCCTTACTCCTCCCTCAGAGAAACTTGGTGTTGGGAAATGTAAAGTCTTCTATGATGTCCAGAGCTATAATTTTGCTCTTTACAGTTTTGGAAACCATCTTTGTGCAGATTGAAATCAGTTTGCCATACTTCTTAAGAAGTACATGTGACCAGTCGTCTTTTTTTGCTGTGTTTGGATAACTTCAGCACTTATTGAAACCCTGAGAGAGATTTTCATGTGATTTCAATTTCATCTTGGACGTTTTAGATGCCTGTTATCTGATACTTAAAGGTAAAAGGTCCCAATAAACATTAAACTAATGTTGGCCAAACTCGCTGATATCGACTGGTTCAGCCAACTGTCTGTCTAAGGGAGCATCAGCCAACTGATATTCAGGGAAGACGTCTATTAAGTGTGTCCGATTTCGGACTGCCAATCGCATTGTTTTCCCTGGCCATCAGCTTTCTTATAGAGAAAACGGAGCACTCAGCCGAATGAGTGCTTCTGTGTATGGGGGAATTGGCTGAGCTGGCTTCTTCAACTGACAACCATCTAATGTTTATTGCCATCTTAAATGGGTATTCCCATCTCCAAGGTCCAATCAGAATCTTTAGTAGGTATAAGAATATTAGCAAATGCCTTCAATTAGAAATGTAGTATAGTTCTGAAACTTGCTTACCTCATGTGCATGGCATTGTAGTAGCCTGTATATCGATGGTTATGACCACAAGCAACTAACTCGCATATGAGTGGTCGTAACCATGGATGACTAAACTGTAATGCCCTGCACATGAGGTAAGCGACATAGCTAATCATGAGAACTATACTATATGCTACATTGGCAGTATTTGCAGAGAATAATATAAATATGCAGGAGGACAGGTAAGAATCAAGATGAAGGAAGAAGTGACAAAAACAGGAGGCTGAAAGTACACTATGTATGAGAATAGACAATGAGCTGGAAGGTGCAATTGGAGAAGATTTATTTAAGGGTGAAAAAGTGTGTGTGTGTGTGTGTGTGTGTGTGTGTGTGTGTGTGTGTGTATATGTG
Organism: Anomaloglossus baeobatrachus; assembly: GCF_048569485.1. Lineage (NCBI taxonomy): Eukaryota > Metazoa > Chordata > Amphibia > Anura > Aromobatidae > Anomaloglossus > Anomaloglossus baeobatrachus. The sequence continues at coordinate 320,755,349 of NC_134357.1, forward strand.
TATATATATATATGTATGTGTGTATGTGTGTTTGTTTGTGTGTGTGTGTGTGTGTGTGTGTGTATATGTATATGTATATGTATATATATATATATATATATATATATATATATATATATATATATATATATATCTATCTATATCTCTATATATAGAGATATATATATATATATTTTTGTTTACCTCTTTATTTCGCTGATTTAAATTTTCACAGGTAAAAATACAATTGTAATGTCTTAAGTGTAGAAAATTAAAAATGTTACCTTCATGCCGATTCTTCAGGTGAAGTGCTAAAGTATTCCTTATTTGAGTTTACACTCCACTGCAATAAATGTTAATTTCACAAGTATCTTGCAGTGTAAACAGGCTGCCGATCATGCAATAAACGATTAACATTTTTTATTCAGCAGAAGAAATTAGCTTTTATAGAGCATGAAAGATCATCGTTCTTGCCAGTGTATCATCCGGTGTAAACAGGAGTCGCACTGTCGAGAATTATGGCAGCCTATGCTCTGAGTGATCTGTTAGAAATCACTGTGTGCATAGTTTACTTTGTCAGCTTAGGTAAACAGGCATTCAAACGACTGCCAATTGGTAAGTCTTATCTTGCCACTGGTTGGTCAGTGTCTATGGACCTTAAGGCTATGTGCTGCACACGCTGCATTTTTTTGTTGACGCTGCGTTTTTGTGCGCTAAAAACGCACCCGTGGCAAAAAACGCATGCGTTTTTACTGCAATTTGTTGTGTTTTGTTACGTTTTTGATCTCTGCGTTTTTCTGCATTTTTCCAATGCATTGCATGGGGGGAAAACGCAGGAAAGAATTGACGTGTCCATTTTTTTTTTTCTAAGCTCAAAAACGCAGCTTAAAAAGAAAAATTGTGTGCGGACAGCAAAAATGAAAACTCACTTTGCTGGGGAAGCAAAGTCATGCAGTTTTGAGGCCAAAAAGGCTGTGAAAAACGCACTGTATGCACATAGCCTAAGAGTGTAATCTTGCTGCTTTTTTTTTTTTTTTTTCTTTTTCTTTGAAAATTCTTGAAGATGTTGTCAACTCATAATGTAAAACAGCTCTATAAAAGTAATTGGGTTAGAGCAACAACTTTGCAATTCAAGGGTATGCACCAAGATTAGAAGTTACCCATGATCTGTGGGATAACCCACTAATCACAGGGGTTCCAACGATTTGGACCTCGACAGATAGCCAGTCTGAATGGAGCATGTGCATATCCACTCCACATATTCTTAATAGGACTGCCCAAGGTAGCTGAGCGCTGCAGATAAAGCTGGTGTCACACACAACGACGTCGCTGCTACGTCACCATTTTCTGTGACGTTGCAGCGACGTCCCGTCGCTGTGTGTGACATCCAGCAACGACCTGGCCCCTGCTGTGAGGTCGCCGGTCGTTGCTGAATGTCCAGCTTCATTTTTTGGTCGTCACTCTCCCGCTGTGACACACACATCGCTGTGTGTGACAGCGAGAGAGCGACGAAATGAAGGGAGCAGGAGCCGGCGTCTGGCAGCTGCAGTAAGCTGTAACCACGGTAAACATCGGGTAACCAAGGGAAGACCTTTCCCTGGTTACCCGATATTTACCTTCGTTACCAGCCTCCGCCCTTGCTGCCAGTGCCGGCTCCTGCTCTGTGCACATGTGGCTGCAGTACGCATCGGGTAATTAACCCGATGTATACTGTAGCAAGGAGAGCAAGGAGCCAGGGCTAAGCAGTGTGCGCGGCTCCCTGCTCTCTGCACTGTGACATGTAGCTGCAGTACACATCGGGTTAATTAACCCGATGTGTACTGTACCTAGGAGAGCAAGGAGCCAGCGCTAAGCGCGGCTCCCTGCTCTCTGCACATGTAGCACAGCGACGTTATGATCGCTGCTGCGTCGCTGTGTTTGACAGCTAAGCAGCGATCATAACAGCGACTTACAAGGTCGCTGTTACGTCACAGAAAATGGTGACGTAACAGCGACGTCGCTGTCGTTTAGTGTGAACCCAGCTTTAGGGATGACTTCTAATCTTGGTACATGCTTGTTACTTACTGATTTTTGCTGAGATTGTATTTTTCTTTTCAGGTGGAGTAGACAAGTGATGACAAATTGCATCCCTAAACTTCCCATATGTGATTATTAGAAAACCCCCGAAATAGTCTCAGAGTAAAAGTTAATTTAACAAAGGGGTTCTCCAATTTCAGATGACTTCTGTTCCCAGGTGCAGTTTGATGTAAAGGAAATATCAATACCAATAAGTCTACATCTGCAGAACTACTGAGCTCTGTGTCTGGCTGCAGCGCTGTCTATATGACGTGAACACCACAGGCAAACTAGAGCAATGGCTGTGACTCTGCATTAGATCCGTGGCGGTTAAATTAATTAGAATTAGGATTCTGGCTAGGTGGGAGCAATGCCTAGTAGACCAGCAAGAATCACTGTGTTGAGCGCCTTTGATGGCTGCTGGCAGTGTTTTTCTCTGGCTGGTATCACCGAGATCAGTGATTTATTTTGTCTTGCTGGTCTACTAGGCATTGCTCCCACCTAGCCAGAATCCTACTCCACACTGATGAGGGGCAATACCCCGAAACAGCTGTCTGTGGATGGATACCTGGCCTTGGTATTTCCCTTGTCATATCTTTAAACTTGTCAAAGAGTTGGATATTGACTAAAAGGGCCACTTAATATGGTGGTTATGGTGGTCTCCTAAAAAAAAAAAAAAGCCACTCCTTGGCTAGGTCCTTCCCGGAGTGATATCTGGCTATTTTCTTTGTCGAGACTCCTAAGAGAGGCTCCACGGACCCCTTTTTTTGATTTGCAATTCTGCAAAACAAACAGTGAATTTACATACACATCACATAACCTAAATAATCAACTACAAAACATTAAAGGGAACCTGTCAGCAGAAATGTCCCCTAAAACCTAACAGATTCCCCCTCTGCAGCTCCTGGGCTGCATTCTATAAAGGTCCCTGTTATGATTGTGCCCACTTTCTGACCGAAAAAAAGTGTTTATAAAGTTGTACCTTTTTGGCTTCTGATTCTGTAAATCCGTCACGGGGGCGGGCTGCCTGATGGCCGTTATTCTGCCCCCTGGTCCTGTATGCCGCCCCCATCGCTGATTTCAATACTTCTGGACGCCGCCCACTGCTCCAGCCATCCCCGCGCATGCCCAGTGCCCATCTCTCGGGGATGAGCACTGTGCCCAGCGTCACCGCTGGTGACGTGCACGCAGGGTTAAGATTATGGGCGGTGCTGTGATGTTTATTCCTAAGCAACCGCCCATAATCGCGGGACCGCGCTTTCCCCCTCGGCCTGCTTCTTTCTGCGCAAGCGCGCTGCTGCTGACCTCACTTCGCCTCCTTCCCATCTTGCCCCGAGGCAGGAAATAGATGGGAAGAGCGCGGAGCAGTGACTACACCGAAAGCGCGGTCCCCGCGATTATGGGCGGTTGCTTAGGAATAAACATCACAGCACCGCCCATAATCTTAACCCTGCGTGCACGTCACCAGCGGTGACACTGGGCACAGTGCTCATCCCCGAGAGATGGGCACTGGGCATGCGCGGGGATGGCTGGAGCAGTGGGCGGCGTCCAGAAGTATTGAAATCAGCGATGGGGGCGGCATACAGGACCAGGGGGCAGAATAACGGCCATCAGGCAGCCCGCCCCCGTGACGGATTTACAGAATCAGAAGCCAAAAAGGTACAACTTTATAAACACTTTTTTTCGGTCAGAAAGTGGGCACAATCATAACAGGGACCTTTATAGAATGCAGCCCAGGAGCTGCAGAGGGGGAATCTGTTAGGTTTTAGGGGACATTTCTGCTGACAGGTTCCCTTTAACATGTCATGGTTTCCATGTTTATAACATGTTCGAAGATTATGATGCCAAAACGTTAGGTGTTTCCATTATTTTGTCCAACCCTTGTATATCATATGAAGGAGGAGAAGAATTTCTTCAGCTCACCTGCTACCCGGGCTGCTGATCCTTGCGGATGCCTGGAATCCACCGGTGAGTCCCAACCGGTCAGGAACAGTAGAAAAAGAAAGGAAAGGATCCGGCACAACCTCTTCTTAGAATAAAATCATCATCTTTATTTGAGAGTATTAAAAATACCATCCGTGAAAACCGAAAGAGATGTTAATTCATGGGAGCTTAACGCGTTTCGGACTTCAGTATAAAACCAAAAAAAGAGTCCTTAATCATAAGTATCCCATGTATACCACAGAGCTACTAAAATAGACTGACTTGTTAGATGGACACAAGGGAGGGGCATGCCGTACTTAACTACATGCACCTACAAGTGAGTGTTGCACAGCATACAAAATCACAACCAGCAGTATGACCAAGTGATATGCTAGGTTTACAAATATATATATGTATGTATGTGTGTATGTATATGTATGTGTGTATGTATATGTATGTGTGTATATGTATGTATGTGTGTATATGTATGTCCAACAATGTAGACCAGCTCACTCCTGTGAATCACCTGGATCCTCAGCTGACCTGGTTAACTCCGTTGTGCCCGGATCAGGACGTAGGAGTCCATCCATACAAATGTGAACAACAAGGCAGAGTCCAGCAATAACGTGAGCAATCCAGGATGCTGTTAAAAATTTTTTTTTCCTTTTTATTCATAAATTCATTAAAATATAATGGTCCAAGTAATTCAGAACAGCATTATCGCAGGAAAATAGCACAGATAGGACTACGCGTTTCAGCGGTAAAATCCGCCTTCTTCACGGTCCAGAATCTGCAGATAGATAGATATATATACAGTTAGGTCCAGAAATATTTGGACAGTGACACAATTTTCGCGAGTTGGGCTCTGCATGCCACCACATTGGATTTGAAATGAAACCTCTACAACAGAATTCAAGTGCAGATTGTAACGTTTAATTTTGAAGGTTTGAACAAAAATATCTGATAGAAATTGTAGGAATTGTACACATTTCTTTACAAACACTCCACATTTTAGAAGGTCAAAAGTAATTGGACAAATAAACCAAACCCAAACAAAATATTTTTATTTTCAATATTTTGTTGCGAATCCTTTGGAGGCAATCACTGCCTTAAGTCTGGAACCCATGTACATCACCAAACTCTGGGTTTCCTCCTTCTTAATGCTTTGCCAGGCCTTTACAGCCGCAGCCTTCAGGTTTTGCTTGTTTGTGGGTCTTTCCGTCTTAAGTCTGGATTTGAGCAAGTGAAATGCATGCTCAATTGGGTTAAGATCTAGTGATTGACTTGGCCATTGCAGAATGTTCCACTTTTTTGCACTCATGAACTCCTGGGTAGCTTTGGCTGTATGCTTGGGGTCATTGTCCATCTGTACTATGAAGCGCCGTCCGATCAACTTTGCGGCATTTGGCTGAATCTGGGCTGAAAGTATATCCCGGTACACTTCAGAATTCATCCGGCTATTCTTGTCTGCTGTTAGGTCATCAATAAACACAAGTGACCCAGTGCCATTGAAAGCCATGCATGCCCATGCCATCACGTTGCCTCCACCATGTTTTACAGAGGATGTGGTGTGCCTTGGATCATGTGCCGTTCCCTTTCTTCTCCAAACTTTTTTCTTCCCATCATTCTGGTACAGGTTGATCTTTGTCTCATCTGTCCATAGAATACTTTTCCAGAACTGAGCTGGCTTCATGAGGTGTTTTTCAGTAAATTTAACTCTGGCCAGTCTATTTTTGGAATTGATGAATGGTTTGCATCTAGATGTGAACCCTTTGTATTTACTTTCATGGAGTCTTCTCTTTACTGTTGACTTAGAGACAGATACACCTACTTCACTGAGAGTGTTCTGGACTTCAGTTGATGTTGTGAACGGGTTCTTCTTCACCAAAGAAAGTATGCGGCGATCATCCACCACTGTTGTCATCCGTGGACGCCCAGGCCTTTTTGAGTTCCCAAGCTCACCAGTCAATTCCTTTTTTCTCAGAATGTACCCGACTGTTGATTTTGCTACTCCAAGCATGTCTGCTATCTCTCTGATGGATTTTTTCTTTTTTTTCAGCCTCAGGATGTTCTGCTTCACCTCAATTGAGAGTTCCTTAGACCGCATGTTGTCTGGTCACAGCAACAGCTTCCAAATGCAAAACCACACACCTGTAATATACCCCAGACCTTTTAACTACTTCATTGATTACAGGTTAACGAGGGAGATGCCTTCAGAGTTAATTGCAGCCCTTAGAGTCCCTTGTCCAATTACTTTTGGTCCCTTGAAAAAGAGGAGGCTATGCATTACAGAGCTATGATTCCTAAACCCTTTCTCCGATTTGGATGTGAAAACTCTCATATTGCAGCTGGGAGTGTGCACTTTCAGCCCATATTATATATGTAATTGTATTTCTGAACATGTTTTTGTAAACAGCTAAAATAACAAAACTTGTGTCACTGTCCAAATATTTCTGGACCTAACTGTATCTATCTATCAATCTATCTATGTGTGTGTGTGCATGTGTATATATATAATATATATATATATATATTTATTATATTAAACATATACGTCAATCTGGATAAATGCATCCAATGTTGGAAGAGCTAATCTGATAAAAAATATTGGTGGATAAAGAAAAAATAAATAATATATAATATACCTAAATATTGGCATATATGCATATAGGAAAAAATATATATGTGTATATAAATATATGGATTTGGATTATCAATATGCAAAAATGCAAAATGTATCAAAAAAATATATAGAGTAGCTCATCCAGCAGGGGAAGGAATACCCGACAAATGTAAGGATACAATCAAAAATACATATATAACCAACCATGTAAGCGCATATGATATGAAAAATGATAATGAAAGATCCAAATATATAAAGTATGAGCAGCATGTCCAAAATACGACAATTAAGTGACTATAGACAGTCCTCAATAACAAATCCACCAAAAGGAAATATATAAGGGATCAAACATTATCACGAATATCACTGGCAGATGAACATGAAAGGTTTTAAAGTTACCCAGATTTTTCTCTAAAAAATAGAACGTAAATCAGAGCGATAATTAAAGCCGCCAGGATATCTTGAATCTAGCCTCAGGATCCATTTAGCCTCCGATAACAAGAGAGCCTGGAACCTTTCCCCCCCGCGGGGGGTCTGGGGACAGACTCTACACCTGTGATTATCAGAGATGAAAAGTCCGCTGAGTGACATTCAATATAATGCCTGGTTAGACCAGATAAAGAACGTTTCTTAACTAATGCCACATAATTCAAAGAAGTTTTGTCCTGAGCTGCTGGCTATCCGCACATGCTCTGAAATTCTGGCTCTGAGTGCTCTGGATGTGCAGCCTACGTAGTTTTTACCGCATAATGTGCATGTGGCTACATAAACCACATGCGTGGAAGCACAATTAATGAATGAATGGATGTTAATATTCTCCCCACTACTGCTCAAAAAGGATTTATTGTTGCGCATAAATCGACAAAGGCCACAACGACTGGTCCCACACCTGTAAGAGCCGGTGACACTGAGCCAGGTTTTATTGGATTTTTTTTCGATTTTTCAGAAGAATACATACTAGGAGCCACTAAATTACCGATAGTACAAGCCTTTCTAGCCACTATATTTATTCCTGGATGGAGGACTGTATTTAAAACCGCATCCTGGCATAACAGGGGAATGAACCGCTGAATGATCCGCTTAATCTGAAAAAAGTCGGTATTAAAAGGAGTAGAAAAAGTGACCCGATTTTTAGCAGTAGCCGTAGCAGAGCGATCCTTTAATAAATCGGATCTGGTCCTATTAGCAACAATGGAAGTAGCCCTATTCAAAACACGATCAGAATATCCTCTCTTGCTCAGTCTATGCCTGATGCGGGCAGCTTCATCACTATAAGACACCTGATGAACATGACCGTTTTGCTCGCAGGAATTCACCCACAGGTAAGTTGTATAAAGTGTGGGGCATATGGCAGCTACTAGCATGGAGGGAGGTGTTTCCACAAATGGGCTTCCTATACAAAGTAGATTGAATGGTACCAGTCAAAGAATTTCCAGACAGCAAGATGTCCAAAAAGGGAGCCGATTCCATGTATAAATTCATAGTAAATCTCAAATTGAGAGAATTTCCATTGAAGTAAGTATTAAGGGCCTCCATGGCCTGCTGGGGGGAACCGTAACCATCTGATTTACATATCAGGATCTGGTCATCAATATACCTTGCGTACCAAAAAATTTGAGTCTAAAAATGGGTTGTTACTCGCATAGATATATTGTTCCTCCCAGTAGGCCATGTAAATATTGGCTAGGGCACATGAAAAACTTTCCCCCATAGGGCATCCAGCTGTCTGGAGAAAAAAGGCACCGTTAAATTGAAAAAAGTTATGGGTCAACAAAAAGCCAGCGGTCATAAGAATAAATTCCTTGGAAACATCATCCAAAGGACTATACCTCTCCAAATGGAAATAAAGGGCCTGAAGGGCTTCCCTATGTGGTATGCTGGGATATAATGAAATTACATCACTCGTTATCCAAAAGGAATTATTAGTCCACGGTATCTTCTCTTAACATTGTAACAAACTTTTGGTATCTCTGATGTGACCTGTAGTTCGCTTCATGAGCGGCTGGATAAAATGATCCAGCCAATCACTCAGGTTACCAGTCAGGGATCCGGTGCTGGCTACTATGGGTCTCAACGGGTGGGGGGGGGGGATGCCTTTATGAACCTTCGGGAGGCCCTGGAAAATGGGACATACCGGAGAATCCACAAACAGATATTCATAGGTCTTTTTTATTAAGAACCACCACCCCCCCCCCCCCCCATTCAAGGCCCCGTGATAGAAGGGTATGTAGCTTGGAGGAAAAATCAGACGTGGGGTCACAAGACAGCCGCCTATAGGTGGAAGTACCACTTAGAATCGCATTGATCTCCATCTCCTACAATGTGCTATCCAGCACCACTACTGATTCCCCCCCCCCCCCTTATCTGCCCCTCGAACAACAATATAGTCATTACTCTTTAACTCCTTCAGTGCCTTCCTCTCAGAAGATAATAGATTATCCTGGGTCTGGGAATCTCTAGAGAGTAAATTTCTAACTTCAGACTCAATCAGGTCCTGAAACGTATCCATGATAGGGACCCTGGAGGCATTCAGAGCATGTTCGGATACCACCAGCAGCTCAGGACAAAACGTCTTTGAATTATGTGGCATTAGTTAAGAAACGTCCTTTATCTGGTGTAACCAGGCATTATATTGAATGTCACTCAGCGGACTTTTCATCTCTGATAATCACAGGTGTAGAGTCTGTCCCCAGACCCCCCGCGGGGGGGGACTGGTTCCAGGCTCTCGTTATCGGAGGCTAAATGGATCCTGATCCTGAGGCTAGATTCAAGATATCCTGGCGGCTTTAATTATCGCTCTGATTTACGTTATATTTTTTAGAGAAAAATCTGGGTAACTTTAAAACCTTGCATGTTCATCTGCCAGTGATA